>NW_024098992.1:0-10728 GCF_016545835.1 Crotalus tigris
AAAAAAATTTCATGTCCGGAGCACAAAAATCCGTCACCCCGGCATCAGTAATTTACGTCCCCAGACACTAAATCGGCTCAATTTTTGAAAATTAGAAGAAGCACCACTTTTAAGTATGAAATTTAACCCCGAATCCCATTCTGAGGTCCGTTTTTACATTTGGGTCAAAAAAAAAATTTCACCTCCGGAGCACAAAAATCCGTGACCCCGGCATCAGGGATTTCTTTCCTTGGATACCAAAATGGCTCAATTTTTTAAAACTAGAAAGAGCACCATTTTTAAGCATGAAATTTAACCCCAAATCCCATTCTGAGGTCCTTTTTTACATGTCAGTCAAAAAATTTTTTTCATCTCCGGAGCAAAAAAACCTATGACCCTGGCATCAGGAATATCCTTCCACAGAAACTAAAACGGGTGAATTTTTGAAAACGAGAAGAAGTACCATTTCTAAGCATGAAATTTAACCCTGAATCCCATTCTGAGGTCCGTTTTTACATTTGGGTCAAAAAAAAATTTTCATCTCCGGAGCAGAAAAATCCGTGACTCCGCCATCAGGGATTTCCTTCCCTGGATACTAAAACGGCTCAATGTTTTTGAAACTAGAAAAAGCACCATTTTTGAAGCATGAAATTTACCCCCGAATCCCATTCTAGGTCCGTTTTTTACATTGGGTCAAAAAAAATTTCATCTCCGGACCACAAAAATCTATGACCCGGGCCTCAGGAATGTCCTTCCCCGGACACTAAAACGGCTCAATTTTTGAAAACTAGAAAAGCACCATTTTTGAGCATGAAATTTAACCCCGAATCCCATTCTGAGGTCCGTTTTTACATTTGGATGAAAAAAAAATTTCATCTCCGGACCACAAAAATCTATGACCCGGGCCTCAGGAATGTCCTTCCCCGGACACTAAAACGGCTCAATTTTTGAAAACTAGAAAAAGCACCATTTTTAAGCATGAAATTTAACCCCGAATCCCATTCTGAGGTCCGTTTTTACATTTGGTCCAAAAAAGATTTTCATCTCCGGAGCACAAAAATCTATGACCCCGGCATCAGAGATTTCCTTCCCCGGACACTAAAACGGCTCAATTTTTGAAAACTAGAAAAAGCACCATTTTTAAGCATGAAATTTAACCCCGAATCCCATTCTGAGGACCGTTTTTACATTTGGGCCAAAAAAGATTTTCATCTCCGGAGCACAAAAATCTATGAACCCGGCATCAGGGATTTCCTTCCCCGGACAATAAAACGTCTCAATTTTTGAAAATTAGAAGAAGCACCATTTTTCAGCTTGAAATTTAACCCCGACTGCCATTCTGAGGTCCGTTTTTACATTTGGGTCAAAAAAAAATTTCATCTCCGGAGGACAAAAATCTATGTCCCCGGCATCAGGAATTTCCGTCCCTGGATACCAAAACGGCTCAATTTTTGATGACTAGAAGAAGCAACATTTTTAAGCATGAAATTTAACCCCGAATCCCATTCTGAGGTCCGTTTTTACATTTGGGTCAAAAAAAATTTTCATCTTTGGAGCACAAAAATCCGTGACCCCGGCATCAGGTATTTCCTTCCTCGGACACTAAAACGGCTCAATTTTTGAAAACTAGAAGAAGCACCATTTTTAAGCATGAAATTTAACCCCGAATCCCATTCTGAGGTCCGTTTTTACATTTGGATGAAAAAATAATTTCATCTCCGGACCACAAAAATCTATGACCCGGGCCTCAGGAATGTCCTTCCCCGGACACTAAAACGGCTCAATTTTTGGAAAACTAGAAAAAGCACCATTTTTAAGCATGAAATTTAACCGCGAATCCCATTGTGAGGTCCGTTTTTACATTTGGTCCAAAAAAGATTTTCATCTCCGGAGCACAAAAATCTATGACCCCGGCATCAGAGATTTCCTTCCCCGGACACTAAAACGGCTCAATTTTTGAAAACTAGAAAAGCACCATTTTTGAGCATGAAATTTAACCCCGAATCCCATTCTGAGGTCCGTTTTTACATTTGGATGAAAAAAAAAATTCATCTCCGGACCACAAAAATCTATGACCCGGGCTTCAGGAATGTCCTTCCCCGGACACTAAAACGGCTCAATTTTTGAAAACTAGAAAAAGCACCATTTTTAAGCATGAAATTTAACCCCGAATCCCATTCTGAGGTCCGTTTTTACATTTGGTCCAAAAAAGATTTTCATCTCCGGAGCACAAAAATCTATGACCCCGGCATCAGAGATTTCCTTCCCCGGACACTAAAAGGGCTCAATTTTTGAAAACTAGAAAAAGCAACATTTTTAAGCATGAAATTTAACCCCGAATCCCATTCTGAGCTCCGTTTTTACATTTGGGCCAAAAAAGATTTTCATCTCCGGAGCAGAAAAATCTATGAACCCGGCATCAGGGATTTCCTTCCCCGGACACTAAAACGTCTCAATTTATGAAAATAAGAAGAAGCACCATTTTTCAGGTTGAAATTTAACCCCGACTGCCATTCTGAGGTCCGTTTTTACATTTGGGTCAAAAAAAAATTTCATCTCCGGAGGACAAAAATCTATGTCCCCGGCATCAGGAATTTCCTTCCCTGGATACCAAAACGGCTCAATTTTTGATGACTAGAAAAAGCACCATTTTTAAGCATGAAATTTAACCCCGAATCCCATTCTGAGGTCCGTTTTTACATTTGGATGAAAAAAAAATTTCATCTCCGGACGCACAAAAATCTATGACCCCGGCATCAGAGATTTCCTTCCCCGGAAACTAAAACGGCTCAATTTTTGAAAACTAGAAAAAGCACCATTTTTAAGCATGAAATTTAACCCTGAATCCCATTCTGAGGTCCGTTTTTACATTTGGATGAAAAAAAAATTTCATCTCCGGACCACAAAAATCTATGACCCGGGCCTCAGGAATGTCCTTCCCCGGACACTAAAACGGCTCAATTTTTGAAAACTAGAAAAAGCACCATTTTTAAGCATGAAATTTAACCCCGAATCCCTTTCTGAGGACCGTTTTTACATTTGGGCCAAAAAAGATTTTTATCTCCGGAGCACAAAAATCTATGAACCCGGCATCAGGGATTTCCTTCCCCGGACACTATAACGTCTCAATTTTTGAAAATTAGAAGAAGCACCATTTTTCAGCTTGAAATTTAACCCGACTGCCATTCTGAGGTCCGTTTTTACATTTGGGTCAAAAAAAAATTTCATCTCCGGAGGACAAAAATCTATGTCCCCGGCATCAGGAATTTCCTTCCCTGGATACCAAATCGGCTCAATTTTGACTAAAAGAAAGCAACATTTTTAAGCCTGAAATTTAACCCCGAATCCCATTCTGAGGTCCGTTTTTACATTTGGGTCAAAAAAGATTTTCATCTCCGGAGCACAAAAATCTATGACCCCGGCATCAGAGATTTCCTTCCCCGGACACTAAAACAGCTGTATTTTTGAAAACGAGAAGAAGCACCATTTTTAAGCATGAAATTTAACCCCGAATCCCATTCTGAGGTCCGTTTTTACATTTGGATGAAAAAAAAAATTCATCTCCGGACCACAAAAATCTATGACCCGGGCTTCAGGAATGTCCTTCCCCGGACACTAAAACGGCTCAATTTTTGAAAACTAGAAAAAGCACCATTTTTAAGCATGAAATTTAACCCCGAATCCCATTCTGAGGTCCGTTTTTACATTTGGTCCAAAAAAGATTTTCATCTCCGGAGCACAAAAATCTATGACCCCGGGATCAGAGATTTCCTTCCCCGGACACTAAAACGGCTCAATTTTTGAAAACTAGAAAAAGCACCATTTTTAAGCATGAAATTTAACCCCGAATCCCATTCTGAGGACCGTTTTTACATTTGGGCCAAAAAAGATTTTCATCTCCGGAGCACAAAAATCTATGAACCCGGCATCAGGGATTTCCTTCCCCAGATAATAAAACGTCTCAATTTTTGAAAATTAGAAGAAGCACCATTTTTCAGCTTGAAATTTAACCCCGACTGCCATTCTGAGGTCCGTTTTTACATTTGGGTCAAAAAAAAATTTCATCTCCGGAGGACAAAAATCTATGTCCCCGGCATCAGGAATTTCCTTCCCTGGAGACCAAAACGGCTCAATTTTTGATGACTAGAAGAAGCAACATTTTTAAGCATGAAATTTAACCCCGAATCCCATTCTGAGGTCCGTTTTTACATTTGGGTCAAAAAAAATTTTCATCATTGGAGCACAAAAATCCGTGACCCCGGCATCAGGCATTTCCTTCCTCGGACACTAAAACGGCTCAATTTTTGAAAACTAGAAGAAGCACCATTTTTAAGCATGAAATTTAACCCCGAATCCGATTCTGAGGTCTGTTTTTACATTTCAGTCAAAAAAAAATTTTCATCTCCGGAGCACAAAAATCTATGACCCCGTCATCAGGAATTTCCTTCCCCGGTCACTAAAACGGCTCAATTTATTAAAACAAGCAGAAGCACCATTTTTAAGCATGAAATTTAACCCCGAATCCCATTCTGAGGTCCGTTTTTACATTTGGGTCCAAAAAAATTTCATGTCCGGAGCACAAAAATCCGTCACCCCGGCATCAGTAATTTACTTCCCCAGACACTAAATCGGCTCAATTTTTGAAAATTAGAAGAAGCACCACTTTTAAGTATGAAATTGAACCCCGAATCCCATTCTGAGGTCCGTTTTTACATTTGGGTCAAAAAAAAAATTTCACCTCCGGAGCACAAAAATCCGTGACCCCGGCATCAGGGATTTCTTTCCTTGGATACCAAAACGGCTCAATTTTTTAAAACTGGAAAGAGCACCATTTTTAAGCATGAAATTTAACCCCAAATCCCATTCTGAGGTCCTTTTTTACATGTCAGTCAAAAAAATTTTTTCATCTCCGGAGCAAAAAAACCTATGACCCTGGCATCAGGAATATCCTTCCACAGAAACTAAAATGGGTGAATTTTTGAAAACGAGAAGAAGTACCATTTCTAAGCATGAAATTTAACCCTGAATCCCATTCTGAGGTCCGTTTTTACATTTGGGTCAAAAAAAAATTTTCATCTCCGTAGCAGAAAAATCCGTGACTCCGCCATCAGGGATTTCCTTCCCTGGATACTAAAACGGCTCAATTTTTGAAAACTAGAAAAAGCACCATTTTTAAGCATGAAATTTAACACCGAATCCCATTCTGAGGTCCGTTTTTACATTTGGGTCAAAAAAAATTTTCATCTCCGGACCACCAAAATCTATAACCCCAGCATAAAGAATTTCCTTCCCCGGACACTAAAACGGCTCAATTTTTGAAAACTAGAAAAGCACCATTTTTGAGCATGAAATTTAACCACGAATCCCATTCTGAGGTCCGTTTTTACATTTGGTCCAAAAAAGATTTTCATCTCCGGAGCACAAAAATCTATGACCCCGGCATCAGAGATTTCCTTCCCCGGACACTAAAACGGCTCAGTTTTTGAAAACTAGAAAAGCACCATTTTTGAGCATGAAATTTAACCCCGAATCCCATTCTGAGGTCCGTTTTTACATTTGGATGAAAAAAAAATTTCATCTCCGGACCACAAAAATCTATGACCCGGGCCTCAGGAATGTCCTTCCCCGGACACTAAAACGGCTCAATTTTTGAAAACTAGAAAAAGCACCATTTTTAAGCATGAAATTTAACCCGGAATCCCATTCTGAGGTCCGTTTTTACATTTGGTCCAAAAAAGATTTTCATCTCCGGAGCACAAAAATCTATGACCCCGGCATCAGAGATTTCCTTCCCCGGACACTAAAACGGCTCAATTTTTGAAAACTAGAAAAAGCACCATTTTTAAGCATGAAATTTAACCCCGAATCCCATTCTGAGGACCGTTTTTACATTTGGGCCAAAAAAGATTTTCATCTCCGGAGCAGAAAAATCTATGACCCCGGCATCAGAGATTTCCTTCCCCGGACACTAAAACGGCTCAATTTTTGAAAACTAGAAAAGCACCATTTTTGAGCATGAAATTTAACCCCGACTGCCATTCTGAGGTCCGTTTTTACATTTGGGTCAAAAAAAAATTTCATCTTTGGAGCACAAAAATCCGTGACCCCGGCATCAGGCATTTCCTTCCTCGGACACTAAAACGGCTCAATTTGTGAAAACTAGAAGAAGCACCATTTTTAAGCATGAAATTTAACCCCGAATCCCATTCTGAGGTCCGTTTTTACCTTTGGATGAAAAAAAAATTTCATCTCCGGACCACCAAAATCTATAACCCCAGCATAAAGTATTTCCTTCCCCGGACACTAAAACGGCTCAATTTTTGAAAACTAGAAAAAGCACCATTTTTAAGCATGAAATTTAACCCCGAATCCCATTCTGAGGACCGTTTTTACATTTGGGCCAAAAAAGATTTTCATCTCCGGAGCAGAAAACTCTATGAACCCGGCATCAGGGATTTCCTTCCCCGGACACTAAAACGTCTCAATTTATGAAAATAAGAAGAAGCACCATTTTTCAGCTTGAAATTTAACCCCGACTGCCATTCTGAGGTCCGTTTTTACATTTGGGTCAAAAAAAAATTTCATCTCCGGAGGACAAAAATCTATGTCCCCGGCATCAGGAATTTCCTTCCCTGGATACCAAAACGGCTCAATTTTTGATGACTAGAAGAAGCAACATTTTTAAGCATGAAATTTAACTCCGAATCCCATTCTGAGGTCCGTTTTTACATTTGGGTCAAAAAAAATTTTCATCTTTGGAGCACAAAAATCCGTGACCCCGGCATCAGGCATTTCCTTCCTCGGACACTAAAACGGCTCAATTTTTGAAAACTAGAAGAAGCACCATTTTTAAGCATGAAATTTAACCCCGAATCCCATTCTGAGGTCCGTTTTTACATTTGGATGAAAAAAAAATTTCATCTCCGGACCACCAAAATCTATAACCCGGGCCTCAGGAATGTCTTCCCCCCCGGACACTAAAACGGCTCAATTTTTGAAAACTAGAAAAAGCACCATTTTTAAGCATGAAATTTAACCGCGAATCCCATTCTGAGGTCCGTTTTTACATTTGGTCCAAAAAAGATTTTCATCTCCGGAGCACAAAAATCTATGACCCCGGCATCAGAGATTTCCTTCCCCGGACACTAAAACGGCTCAATTTTTGAAAACTAGAAAAGCACCATTTTTGAGCATGAAATTTAACCCCGAATCCCATTCTGAGGTCCGTTTTTACATTTGGATGAAAAAAAAATTTCATCTCCGGACCACAAAAATCTATGACCCGGGCCTCAGGAAGTCCTTCCCCGGACACTAAAACGGCTCAATTTTTGAAAACTAGAAAAAGCACCATTTTTAAGCATGAAATTTAACCCCGAATCCCATTCTGAGGACCGTTTTTACATTTGGGCCAAAAAAGATTTTCATCTCCGGAGCACAAAAATCTATGAACCCGGCATCAGGAATTTCCTTCCCTGGATACCAAAACGTCTCAATTTTTGATGACTAGAAGAAGCAACATTTTTAAGCATGAAATTTATCCCCGAATCCCATTCTGAGGTCCGTTTTTACATTTGGGTCAAAAAAAATTTTCATCATTGGAGCACAAAAATCCGTGACCCCGTCATCAGGAATTTCCTTCCCCGGTCACTAAAACGGCTCAATTTATTAAAACTAGCAGAAGCACCATTTTTAAGCATGAAATTTAACCCCGAATCCCATTCTGAGGTCCGTTTTTACATTTGGGTCCAAAAAAATTTCATCTCCGGAGGACTAAAATCTATGTCCCCGGCATCAGGCATTTCCTTCCTCGGACACTAAAACGGCTCAATTTTTGAAAACTAGAAGAAGCACCATTTTTAAGCATGAAATTTAACCCCGAATCCGATTCTGAGGTCCGTTTTTACATTTCAGTCAAAAAAAAATTTTCATCTCCGGAGCACAAAAATCTATGACCCCGTCATCAGGAATTTCCTTCCCCGGTCACTAAAACGGCTCAATTTATTAAAACTAGCAGAAGCACCATTTTTAAGCATGAAATTTAACCCCGAATCCCATTCTGAGGTCCGTTTTTACATTTGGGTCCAAAAAAATTTCATGTCCGGAGCACAAAAATCCGTCATCCCGGCATCAGTAATTTACTTCCCCAGACACTAAATCGGCTCAATTTTTTAAAACTAGAAAGAGCACCATTTTTAAGCATGAAATTTAACCCCAAATCCCATTCTGAGGTCCTTTTTTACATGTCAGTCAAAAAAATTTTTTCATCTCCGGAGCAAAAAAACCTATGACCCTGGCATCAGGAATATCCTTCCACAGAAACTAAAACGGGTGAATTTTTGAAAACGAGAAGAAGTACCATTTCTAAGCATGAAATTTAACCCTGAATCCCATTCTGAGGTCCGTTTTTACATTTGGGTCAAAAAAAAATTTTCATCTCCGGAGCAGAAAAATCCGTGACTCCGCCATCAGGGATTTCCTTCCCTGGATACTAAAACGGCTCAATTTTTGAAAACTAGAAAAAGCACCATTTTTAAGCATGAAATTTAACCCCGAATCCCATTCTGAGGTCCGTTTTTACATTTGGGTCAAAAAAAATTTTCATCTCCGGACCACCAAAATCTATAACCCCAGCATAAAGAATTTCCTTCCCCGGACACTAAAACGGCTCAATTTTTGAAAACTAGAAAAGCACCATTTTTGAGCATGAAATTTAACCACGAATCCCATTCTGAGGTCCGTTTTTACATTTGGTCCAAAAAAGATTTTCATCTCCGGAGCACAAAAATCTATGACCCCGGCATCAGAGATTTCCTTCCCCGGACACTAAAACGGCTCAGTTTTTGAAAACTAGAAAAGCACCATTTTTGAGCATGAAATTTAACCCCGAATCCCATTCTGAGGTCCGTTTTTACATTTGGATGAAAAAAAAATTTCATCTCCGGACCACAAAAATCTATGACCCGGGCCTCAGGAATGTCCTTCCCCGGACACTAAAACGGCTCAATTTTTGAAAACTAGAAAAAGCACCATTTTTAAGCATGAAATTTAACCCCGAATCCCATTCTGAGGTCCGTTTTTACATTTGGTCCAAAAAAGATTTTCATCTCCGGAGCACAAAAATCTATGACCCCGGCATCAGAGATTTCCTTCCCCGGACACTAAAACGGCTCAATTTTTGAAAACTAGAAAAAGCACCATTTTTAAGCATGAAATTTAACCCCGAATCCCATTCTGAGGACCGTTTTTACATTTGGGCCAAAAAAGATTTTCATCTCCGGAGCAGAAAAATCTATGACCCCGGCATCAGAGATTTCCTTCCCCGGACACTAAAACGGCTCAATTTTTGAAAACTAGAAAAGCACCATTTTTGAGCATGAAATTTAACCCCGACTGCCATTCTGAGGTCCGTTTTTACATTTGGGTCAAAAAAAAATTTCATCTTTGGAGCACAAAAATCCGTGACCCCGGCATCAGGCATTTCCTTCCTCGGACACTAAAACGGCTCAATTTGTGAAAACTAGAAGAAGCACCATTTTTAAGCATGAAATTTAACCCCGAATCCCATTCTGAGGTCCGTTTTTACCTTTGGATGAAAAAAAAATTTCATCTCCGGACCACCAAAATCTATAACCCCAGCATAAAGTATTTCCTTCCCCGGACACTAAAACGGCTCAATTTTTGAAAACTAGAAAAAGCACCATTTTTAAGCATGAAATTTAACCCCGAATCCCATTCTGAGGACCGTTTTTACATTTGGGCCAAAAAAGATTTTCATCTCCGGAGCAGAAAAATCTATGAACCCGGCATCAGGGATTTCCTTCCCCGGACACTAAAACGTCTCAATTTATGAAAATAAGAAGAAGCACCATTTTTCAGCTTGAAATTTAACCCCGACTGCCATTCTGAGGTCCGTTTTTACATTTGGGTCAAAAAAAAATTTCATCTCCGGAGGACAAAAATCTATGTCCCCGGCATCAGGAATTTCCTTCCCTGGATATCAAAACGGCTCAATTTTTGATGACTAGAAGAAGCAACATTTTTAAGCATGAAATTTAACCCCGAATCCCATTCTGAGGTCCGTTTTTACATTTGGGTCAAAAAAAATTTTCATCTTTGGAGCACAAAAATCCGTGACCCCGGCATCAAGCATTTCCTTCCTCGGACACTAAAACGGCTCAATTTTTGAAAACTAGAAGAAGCACCATTTTTAAGCATGAAATTTAACCCCGAATCCCATTCTGAGGTCCGTTTTTACATTTGGATGAAAAAAAAATTTCATCTCCGGACCACAAAAATCTATGACCCGGGCCTCAGGACTGTCCTTCCCCGGACACTAAAACGGCTCAATTTTTGAAAACTAGAAAAAGCACCATTTTTAAGCATGAAATTTAACCGCGAATCCCATTCTGAGGTCCGTTTTTACATTTGGTCCAAAAAAGATTTTCATCTCCGGAGCACAAAAATCTATGACACCGGCATCAGAGATTTCCTTCCCCGGACACTAAAACGGCTCAATTTTTGAAAACTAGAAAAGCACCATTTTTGAGCATGAAATTTAACCCCGAATCCCATTCTGAGGTCCGTTTTTACATTTGGATGAAAAAAAAATTTCATCTCCGGACCACAAAAATCTATGACCCGGGCCTCAGTAATGTCCTTCCCCGGACACTAAAACGGCTCAATTTTTGAAAACTAGAAAAAGCACCATTTTTAAGCATGAAATTTAACCCCGAATCCCATTCTGAGGTC
>NW_024098993.1:0-3168 GCF_016545835.1 Crotalus tigris
CGCCAACAAAATCAGAGTGCTTGGGTATGGTTAGGAGGGCACTCTGGATTTCTAGCTGCCATATCTCTTTTTTCCTGGTAAAATACATTGGGAAAATCCCATGGAGGAAAATTCCACTTAGGGTTAGGGTTATGTCACCATGAACTCATAGAGCAAAATGGACATCGCCAACAAATTCGGACTGCTTGGTTATGGTTAGGAGGGCACTGACTTTTCTAGGCTGCCCTATCTATTTTTCCTGGTAAAATACATGGGAAAATCCCATTGGAGGAAAATTCCACTTAGGGTTAGGGTTAGGTCACCATGAACTCATACGCAAAATGGACATCGCCAACAAATTCGGACTGCTTGGGTATGGTTAGGAGGGCACTGACTTTTCTAGCCTGCCCTATCTATGTTTCCTGGTAAAATACATGGGAAAATCCCATTGGAGGAAAATTCCACTTAGGATTAGGGTTAAGTCACCTTGAACTCATAGAGCAAAATGGACATCGCCAACAAACTCAGAGTGCTTGGGTATGGTTAGGAGGGCACTGACTTTTCTAGGCTGCCCTATCTATTTTTCCTGGTAATATACATGGGAAAATCCCATTGGAGAAAATTCCACTTAGGGTTAGGGTTATGTCACCATGAACTCATAGAGCAAAATGGACATCGCCAACAAATTCGGACTGCTTGGGTATGGTTAGGAAAGCACTGACTTTTCTAGGCTACCCTATCTATGTTTCCTGGTAAAATAAATGGGAAAATCTCATTGGGGGAAAATTCCATTTAGGGTTTAGGGTTAAGTCACCTTGAACTCATAGAGCAAAATGGACATCGTCAACAAACTCAGAGTGCTTGGATATCGTTAGGAGGGCACTGACTTTTCTAGGCTGCCCTATCTATGGTTCCTTGTAAAATACATGGGAAAATCCCATTGGAGGAAAATTCCACTTAGGGTTAGGGTTATGTCACCATGAACTCATAGAGCAAAATGGACATCGCCAACAAATTCGGACTGCTTGGGTATGGTTAGGAGGGCACTGACTTTTCTAGGCTGCCCTATCTATGGTTCCTTGTAAAATACATGGGAAAATCCCATTGGAGGAAAATTCCACTTAGAGTTAGGGTTACGTCACCATGAACTCATACGCAAAATGGACATCGCCAACAAATTCGGACTGCTTGGGTATGGTTAGGAGGGCACTGACTTTTCTAGCCTGCCCTATCTATGTTTCCTGGTAAAATACATGGGAAAATCCCATTGGAGGAAAATTCCACTTAGGATTAGGGTTAAGTCACCTTGAACTCATAGAGCAAAATGGACATCGCCAACAAACTCAGAGTGCTTGGGTATGGTTAGGAGGGCACTGACTTTTCTAGGCTGCCCTATCTATTTTTCCTGGTAAAATAACATGGGAAAATCCCATTGGAGAAAATTCCACTTAGGTTCGGTTAGGTCACCATGGAACTCATGAGCAAAATGACATCGCCAACAAATTCGACTGCTTGGGTATGGTAGGAAAGCACTGACTTTTCTTGGCTACCCTATCTATGTTTCAGAGAGAACGTGGTAAAATAAATGGGAAAATCTCATTGGGGAACATTCTTTAGGGTTAGGGTTAAGTCACCTTGAACCATAGAGCAAAATGGACATCCTCAACAAACTCAGAGTGCTTGGATATGGTTAGTATGGCCCTGACTTTTCTAGGCTGCCCTATCTATGGTTCCTTGTAAAATACATGGGAAAAAATCCCATTGGAGGAAAATTCCACTTAGGTTAGGGTTATTCACCATGAAACTCATAGAGCAAAATGGAATCGCCAACAAATTCCGGACTTCTTGGGTATTGTTAGGAGGGCACTGAATTTTTTAGGCTGCCCTATGTATGTTTCCTGGTAAAATACATGGGAAAATCCCATTGGAGGAAAATTCCATTTAGAGTTAGGGTTAGGTCACCATGAACTCATAGAGCAAAATGGACATCGCCAACAAATTCGGACTGCTTGGGTATGGTTAGGAGGGCACTGACTTTTCTAGCCTGCCTTATCTATGTATCCTGATAAAATACATGGGAAAATCCCATTGGAGGAAAATTCCACTTAGGGTTAGGGTTAAGTCACCTTGAACTCATAGAGCAAAATGGACATCGCCAACAAACTCAGAGTGCTTGGGTATGGTTAGGAGGGCACTGACTTTTCTAGGCTGCCCTATCTATTTTTCCTAGTAAAATACATGGGAAAATCCCATTGGAGGGAAATTCCACTTAGGGTTAGGGTTAGGTCACCATGAACTCATAGAGCAAAATGGACATCGCCAACAAATTCGGAGTGGTTGGGTATGGTTAGGAAGGCACTGACTTTTCTAGGCTGCCCTATCTATGTTTCCTGATAAAATAAATGGGAAAATCCCATTGGAGGAAAATTCCACTTAGGGTTAGGGTTACGTCACTTTGAACTCATAGAGCAAAATGGACATCGTCAACAAACTCAGAGTGCTTGGGTATGGTTAGGAGGGCACTGACTTTTCTAGCCTGCCCTATCTATGTTTCCTGGTAAAATACATGGGAAAATCCCATTGGAGGAAAATTCCACTTAAGGACTTAGGGTTTAAGTCACCTGAACTCATAGAGAAAAATGGACATCGCCAACAAACTCAGAGTGCTTTGGGTATGGTTAGGAGGGCACTGACTTTTCTAGGCTGCCCTATCTATTTTTCCTGGTAAAATACATGGGAAAATCCCATTGGAGGAAAATTCCACTTAGGGTTAGGGTTATGTCACCATGAACTCATAGAGCAAAATGGACATCGCCAACAAATTCGGACTGCTTGGTTATGGTTAGGAGGGCACTGACTTTTCTAGGCTGCCCTATCTATTTTTCCTGGTAAAATACATGGGAAAATCCCATTGGAGGAAAATTCCACTTAGGGTTAGGGTTAGGTCACCATGAACTCATACGCAAAATGGACATCGCCAACAAATTCGGACTGCTTGGGTATGGTTAGGAGGGCACTGACTTTTCTAGCCTGCCCTATCTATGTTTCCTGGTAAAATACATGGGAAAATCCCATTGGAGGAAAATTCCACTTAGGATTAGGGTTAAGTCACCTTGAACTCATAGAGCAAAATGGACATCGCCAACAAACTCAGAGTGCTTGGGTATGGTTAGGAGGGCACTGACTTTT
>NW_024098994.1:0-8407 GCF_016545835.1 Crotalus tigris
CATTACCCCATCATCAGGAATTTCCTTCCCTAGACACCAAAACGGCTCAATTTTTAAAAACTACATAAAGCACCATTTTTAAGCATAAATTTAACCCCGAATCCAATTTTGATGTCCGTTTTTACATTTGGGTCAAAAAAAAATGTTCACCTCCGGAGCACAAAAATCCCTGACCCCGGCATCAGGAATTTCCTTCCCCAGACTCCAAAATGGCTCCATTTTTAAAACTACATAAAGCACCATTTTTAAGCATGAAATTTAACCCCGAATCCAATTCTGACATCCATTTTTACATTTGGGTCAAAAAAAAATTTTCACCTCCGGAGCACAAAAATCCCTGACCCTGGCATCAGGAATTTCCTTCCCAAGAAACCAAAACGGCTCCATTTTTAAATACTACATAAAGCACCATTTTTAAGCATGAAATTTAACCCCGAATCCAATTCTGATGTCCGTTTTTACATTTGGGTCAAAAAAAAATGTTCACCTCCGGAGCACAAAAATCCCTGACCCAGGCATCAGGAATTTCCTTCCCCAGACAGCAAAACGGCTCCATTTTTAAAAACGATATAAAGCACCATTTTAAGCATGAAATTTAACCCCGAATCCAATTCTGATGTCCGTTTTTACATTTGGGTCAAAAAAAAATTTTCACCTCCGGAGCACAAAAATCCCTGACCCCGTCATCAGGAATTTCCTTCCCCAGACAGCAAAACGGCTCAATTTTTAAAAACTACATAAAGCACCATTTTTAAGCATGAAATTTAACCCCGAATCCAATTCTGATGTCCGTTTTTACATTTCGGTCAAAAAAAATTTTCCACCTCCGGAGCACAAAAATCCCTGACCCCGAATTTCCTTCCCCAGACACCAAAACGGCTCAATTTTTAAAAACTGCATAAAGCACCATTTTTAAGCATGAAATTTAAAACTGAATCCAATTCTGATGTCCATTTTTACATTTGAGTCAAAAAAAATTTTTCACCTCCGAACGCAAAACTCTGACCCCATCATCAGGATTTGTCCTTCCCTAGACACCAAAACGGCTCAATTTTAAAAACCTACATAAAGCACCATTTTTAAGCAGGAAAATTTAACCCCGAATCAATTGTGATGTCCGTTTTTACATTTGGGCAAAAAAAAATGTTCACCTCCGGAGTACAAAAATCACTGACCCCGGGCATCAGGAATTTCCTTCCCCCCAGACCTCCAAAAACGGCTCCATTTTTAAAAACTACATAAAGCACCATTTTTAAGCATAGGAATTTAAACCCTCGAATTCAATTTCTGATGTCGCGTTTTTACATTTGGGACAAACAAAAATTTTCACCTCCGGAGCAACAAAATCCCCTGACCAATCATCCAGATTTCCTTCCCTAAGAACACCAAAACGGCTCAATTTTTAAAACTACATAAAGCACCCATTTTTAAGCATGAAATTTAACCCCGAATCCAATTCTGAGGTCCGTTTTTACATTTGGGTCAAAAAAAATTTTCACCTCCGGAGCACAAAAATCCCTGACCCCGGGATCAAGAATTTCCGTCCCCAGACAGCAAAACGGCTCAATTTTTAAAAACTACATAAAGCACCATTTTTAAGCATGAAATTTAACACCGAATCCAATTCTTATGTCTGTTTTTATGTTTTGGTCAAAAAAAATTTTTCACCTCCGAAGCGCAAAAACTCCTGACCCCATCATCAGGAATTTCCTTCCCTAGACACCAAAACGGCTCAATTTTTAAAAACTACATAAAGCACCATTTTTAAGCATGAAATTTAACCCCGAATCCAATTTTGATGTCCGTTTTTACATTTGGGTCAAAAAAAAATGTTCACCTCCGGAGCACAAAAATCCCTGACCCCGGCATCAGGAATTTCCTTCCCCAGACTCCAAAACGGCTCCATTTTTAAAAACTACATACAGCACCATTTTTAAGCATGAAATTTAACCCCGAATCCAATTCTGATATCCATTTTTACATTTGGGTCAAAAAAAAATTTTCACCTCCGGAGCACAAAAATCCCTGACCCTGGCATCAGGAATTTCCTTCCCCAGAAACCAAAACGTCTCCATTTTTAAAAACTACATAAAGCACCATTTTTAGCATGAACTTTTAACCCCGAATCCAATTCTGATGTCCGTTTTTTACATTTGGATAAAAAAAAAATTTCACATCCGGAGCACAAAAATCCCTGAGCACGGCATCAGGAATTTCCTTCCCGGACAACAGAATGGCTCAATTTTTAAAAAGTACAAAAAGCACCATTTTTAAGCATGAAATTAACCCCGAATCCAATTTTGATGTCCGTTTTTACATTTGGGTCAAAATAATTTTCACCTCTGGAGCACAAAAATCCCTGAGCCCGGCATCAGGAATTTCCTTCCCGGACAACAAAATGGCTCAATTTTTAAAAAGGACAAAAAGCACCATTTTTAAGCATGAAATTTAACCCCGAATCCAATTCTGATGTCCGTTTTTACATTTCGGTCAAAAAAAAATTTTCACCTCCATAGCACAAAAATCCCTAACCCCGGCATCAGGAATTTCCTTCCCCAGTCACCAAAACGGCTCAATTTTTAAAAACTACATAAAGCACCATTTTTAAGAATGAAATTTAACACCGAATCCAATTCTTATGTCCGTTTTTACGTTTGGGTCAAAAAAAAATTTTCACCTCCGAAGCGCAAAAACTCCTGACCCCATCATCAGGAATTTCCTTCCCTAGACACCAAACCGGCTCAATTTTAAAAAACTACATAAAGCACCATTTTTAAGCAGGAAATTTAACCCCGAATCCAATTGTGATGTCCGTTTTTACATTTGGGTCAAAAAAAAATGTTCACCTCCGGAGTAAAAAAATCCCTGACCCCGGCATCAGGAATTTCCTTCCCCAATCTCCAAAACGGCTCCATTTTTAAAAACTACATAAAGCACCATTTTTAAGCATGAAATTTAACCCCGAATCCAATTCTGATATCCATTTTTACATTTGGGTCAAAAAAATTTTCACCTCCGGAGCAACAAAAATCCCTGACCTGGCATCAGACTTTCCTTCCCCAAAGAAACCAAAACGGCTCAATTTTTAAAAACTACATTAAGCAGCATTTTTAAGCATGAAATTTAAACCCGAATCCAATTCTGATGTCCATTTTTACATTTGGGTCAAAAAAAATGTTTCACCTCCGGAGCACAAAAATCCCTGACCCCGGTATCAGGAATTTCCTTCCCCAGACACCAAAACGCTCCATTTTTAAAAACTACATAAAGCACCACTTTTAAGCACGAAATTTAACCCTGAATCCAATTCTAATGTTCATTTTTACATTTGGGTCAAAAAAATGTTCACCTCCGGAGCACAAAAATTCCTGACCCAGGCAATCAGGAATTTCCTTCCCTAGACACCAAAACGGCTCAATTTTTAAAACTACATAAAGACCATTTTTAAGCATGAATTTAACCCCGAATCCAATTCTGATGTCTGTTTTTACATTTGGGTTAAAAAAAAAATATTACCTCCTGAGCAAGAAAATCCCTGACCCCGGCATCAGGAATTTACTTCTCAGGAACCAAAACGGCTCAATTTTTAAAAATACATAAAGCACCATTTTTAAGCATGAAATTTAACCCGAATCCCATTCTTATGTCCGTTTTTACATTTAGGTAAAAAAAAAAATTTTCACCTACCGAGCACAAAAATCCCTGACCCCGGCATCAGGAATTTCCTTCCCCGAACACCAAAACGGCTCAATTTTTAAAAACTACCTAAAGCACCATTTTTAAGCATGAAATTTAACCCCAAATCCAATTCTGATGTCCGTTTTTACATTTGGAGTCAGAACAAAATTTTTCACCTCCCGGAGCACAAAAATCCCTGACCCTGGCATCAGGAATTTCCTTTCCCCAGAAACCAAAACGGCTCCATTTTTAAATACTGACATAAAGCACACATTTTTAAGCATGAAATTTAACGCCCAAGCCAATTTTGATGTCGTTTTTACATTTGGGTCAAAAAAAAAAATGTTCACCTCCGGAGCACAAAAATTTCCTGACCCAGTGCATCGGAATTTCCTTCCCTAGATACACAAAAAGGCTCAATTTTAAAACTACATAAAGCACCATTTTTAAGCATGAAATTTAACCCCGAATCCAAATCTGATGTCCGTTTTTACATTTGGGACAAAAAAAAATTTTCACCTCCGGAGCACAAAAATCCCTGACCCCATCATCAGGAATTTCCTTCCCTAGACACCAAAACGGCTCCATTTTTAAATACTACATAAAGCACCATTTTTAAGCATGAAATTTAACCCCGAATCCAATTCTGATGTCCGTTTTTACATTTGGGTCAAAAAAAAATTTTCACCTCCCGAGCACAAAAATCCCTGACCCCGGGATCAAGAATTTCCGTCCCCAGACAGCAAAACGGCTCAATTTTTAAAAACTACATAAAGCACCATTTTTAAGAATGAAATTTAACACCAAATCCAATTCTTATGTCCGTTTTTACGTTTGGTTCAAAAAAAATTTTTCACCTCCGAAGCGCAAAAACTCCTGACCCCATCATCAGGAATTTCCTTCCCTAGACACCAAAACGGCTCAATTTTAAAAAACTACATAAAGCACCATTTTTAAGCAGGAAATTTAACCCCGAATCCAATTGTGATGTCCGTTTTTACATTTGGGGCAAAAAAAAATGTTCACCTCCGGAGTACAAAAATCCCTGACCCCGGCATCAGGAATTTCCTTCCCCAGACTCCAAAACGGCTCCATTTTTAAAAACTACATAAAGCACCATTTTTAAGCATGGAATTTAACCCCGAATCCAATTCTGATGTCCGTTTTTACATTTGGGACAAAAAAAAATTTTCACCTCCGGAGCACAAAAATCCCTGACGCCTGGCATAAGGAATTTTCCTTCCCAGAAACCAAAACGGCCTCCAATGTTAAAACTACATAAAGCACCATTTTTAAGCATGAAATTTAACCCCGATCCGATTCTGACATCCATTTTTACATTTGGGTCAAAAAAAAAATGTCACCTCCGGAGCACAAAAATCCCTGACCCCGGCATCAGGATTTTCCTTCCCCGGACACCAAAATGGCTCAATTTTTAAAAAGTACAAAAAGCACCATTTTTAAGCATGAAATTTAACCCCGAATCCAATTCTGATGTCCGTTTTACATTTGGGTAAAAAAAAAATTTCACCTCCGGAGGACAAAAATTCCTGACCCCGGCATCAGGATTTTCCTTTCCCGGACACCAAAATGCCTCAATTTTTAAAAAGTACAAAAAGCACCTTTTTTAAGCATGAAATTTAACCCGATCAATTCCTGATGTCCGTTTTACATTTGGTCAAAAAAAAAATTTTCACCTCGGAGACAACAAAATCCCTGACCCCGGGATCAAGAATTTCCGTCCCCAGACAGCAAAACGGCTCAATTTTTAAAAACTACATAAAGCACCATTTTTAAGAATGAAATTTAACACCGAATCCAATTCTTATGTCCGTTTTTACGTTTGGGTCAAAAAAAATTTTTCACCTCCGAAGCGCAAAAACTCCTGACCCCATCATCAGGAATTTCCTTCCCTAGACACCAAAACGGCTCAATTTTAAAAAACTACATAAAGCACCATTTTTAAGCAGGAAATTTAACCCCGAATCCAATTGTGATGTCCGTTTTTACATTTGGGTCAAAAAAAAATGTTCACCTCCGGAGTAAAAAAATCCCTGACCCCGGCATCAGGAATTTCCTTCCCCAATCTCCAAAACGGCTCCATTTTTAAAAACTACATAAAGCACCATTTTTAAGCATGGAATTTAACCCCGAATCCAATTCTGATATCCATTTTTACATTTGGGTCAAAAAAAAATTTTCACCTCCGGAGCACAAAAATCCCTGACCCTGGCATCAGGAATTTCCTTCCCCAGAAACCAAAACGGCTCCATTTTTAAAAACTACATAAAGCACCATTTTTAAGCATGAAATTTAACCCCGAATCCAATTCTGACATCCATTTTTACATTTGGGTCAGAAAAAAATTTTCACCTCCGGAGCACAAAAATCCCTGACCCTGGCATCAGGAATTTCCTTCCCCAGAAACCAAAACGGCTCCATTTTTTAATACTACATAAAGCACCATTTTTAAGCATGAAATTTAACCCCGAATCCAATTTTGATGTCCGTTTTTACATTTGGGTCAAAAAAAAATGTTCACCTCCGGAGCACAAAAATTCCTGACCCAGGCATCAGGAATTTCCTTCCTTAGACACCAAAACGGCTCAATTTTTAAAAACTACATAAAGCACAATTTTTAAGCATGAAATTTAACCCCGAATCCAATTCTGACATCCATTTTTACATTTGGGTCAAAAAAAAATTTTCACCTCCGGAGCACAAAAATCCCTGACCCTGGCATCAGGAATTTCCTTCCCCAGAAACCAAAACGGCTCCATTTTTAAATACTACATAAAGCACCATTTTTAAGCATGAAATTTAACCCCGAATCCAATTCTGATGTCCGTTTTTACATTTGGGTCACAAAAAAATTTTCACCTCCGGAGCACAAAAATCCCTGACCCCGGGATCAAGAATTTCCGTCCCCAGACAGCAAAACGGCTCAATTTTTAAAAACTACATAAAGCACCATTTTTAAGAATGAAATTTAACACCGAATCCAATTCTTATGTCCGTTTTTACGTTTGGGTCAAAAAAAATTTTTCACATCCGAAGCGCAAAAACTCCTGACCCCATCATCAGGAATTTCCTTCCCTAGACACCAAAAGGGCTCAATTTTAAAAAACTACATAAAGCACCATTTTTAAGCAGGAAATTTAACCCCGAATCCAATTGTGATGTCCGTTTTTACATTTGGGTCAGAAAAAAATGTTCACCTCCGGAGTACAAAAATCCCTGACCCCGGCATCAGGAATTTCCTTCCCCAATCTCCAAAACGGCTCCATTTTTAAAAACTACATAAAGCACCATTTTTAAGCATGAAATTTAACCCCGAATCCAATTCTGATATCCATTTTTACATTTGGGTCAAAAAAAAATTTTCACCTCCGGAGCACAAAAATCCCTGACCCTGCATCAGGAATTTCCTTCCCAGAAACCAAACGGCTCAATTTACAAAACTAACATAAAGCACCATTTTTTTTTAAGCATGAAATTTAACCCCGAAATCCAATTATGATGTCCGTTTTACATTGGGACACAAAAAAAAATTTTCACCTCGGAGCACAAAAAATCCCTGAACCCATCATCAGGAATTTCCTTCCCTAGACAAACAAAAACGCTCAATTTTTAAAAAACTACATAAAGCCACATTTTTAAGCATTGAAATTAACCCCGAATCCAATTCTGATGTCCTTTTTTACATTTGGGTCAAAAAAAAATTTTCACCTCCGGAGCACAAAAATCCCTGACCCCGGGATCAAGAATTTCCTTCCCCAGACAGCAAAACGGCTCAATTTTTAAAAACTACATAAAGCACCATTTTTAAGAATGAAATTTAACACCGAATCCAATTCTTATGTCCGTTTTTACGTTTGGGTCAAAAAAAATTTTTCACCTCCGAAGCGCAAAAACTCTTGACCCCATCATCAGGAATTTCCTTCCCTAGACACCAAAACGGCTCAATTTTAAAAAACTACATAAAGCACCATTTTTAAGCAGGAAATTTAACCCTGAATCCAATTGTGATGTCCGTTTTTACATTTGGGACAAAAAAAAATGTTCACCTCCGGAGCACAAAAATCCCTGACCCCGGCATCAGGAATTTCCTTCCCCAGACTCCAAAACGGCTCCATTTTTAAAAACTACATAAAGCACCATTTTTAAGCATGAAATTTAACCCCTAATCCAATTCTGATATCCATTTTTACATTTGGGTCAAAAAAAAATTTTCACCTCCGGAGCACAAAAATCCCTGACCCTGGCATCAGGAATTTCCTTCCCCAGAAACCAAAACGGCTCCATTTTAAAAAACTACATAAAGCACCATTTTTAAGCATGAAATTTAACCCCGAATCCAAATCTGATGTCCGTTTTTACATTTGGGACAAAAAAAAATTTTCACCTCCGGAGCACAAAAATCCCTGACCCCGGCATCAGGATTTTTCTTTCCCGGACAACAAAATGGCTCAATTTTTAAAAAGTACAAAAAGCACCATTTTTAAGCATGAAATTTAACCCCAAATCCAATTCCGATGTCCGTTTTTACATTTGGGTAAAAAAAAAAATTTCACCTCCGGAGGACAAAAATCCCTGACCCCGGCATCAGGATTTTCCTTTCCCGGACACCAAAATGGCTCAATTTTTAAAAAGTACAAAAAGCACCATTTTTAAGCATGAAATTTAACCCCGAATCCAATTCTGATGTCCATTTATACATTTGGGTCCA
>NW_024098995.1:0-6502 GCF_016545835.1 Crotalus tigris
TTCTAGTTGTCAAAAATTGAGCCGTTTTGGTATCCAGGGAGGGAAATTCCTGATGCTGGGGTCACGGATTTTTGTGCTCTGGAGATGAAAATTTTTTTTGACCCAAATGTAAAAACGGGCCTCAGAATGGGATTCGGGGTTAAATTTCATGCTTAAAAATGGTGCTTCTTCTAGTTTTCAAAAATTGAGCCGTTTTGGTGTCAGGGGAAGGAAATTGCTGATGCCGGGGTCCCAGATTTTTGTGCTCCGGAGATGAAAAATTTTTTTTGTCCCAAATGTAAAAACGGACCTCAGAATGGGATTCGGGGTTTAATTTCATGCTTAAAAATGGTGCTTCTTCTAGTTTTTAAAAATTGAGCCGTTTTGGTGTCATGGGAAGGAGATTCCTGATGCCGGGGTCACAGATTTTTGTGCTCTGGAGATGAAAAAATTTTTTTGACCCAAATGTAAAAACGGACCTCAGAATGGGATTCGGGGTTAAATTTCATGCTTAAAAATGGTGCTTTTTCTAGTTTTCAAAAATTGAGCTTTTTTGGTTTCAGGGGAAGGAAATTCCTGATGCCGGGGTCACAGATTTTTGTGCTTGGGAGATGAAAATTTTTTTTTGACCCGAATGTAAAAATGTACCTCAGAATGGTATTGGGGTTTAAATTTTCATGCTTAAAAAATGGTTCTTTTTCTAGTTTTCAAAAATTGAGCTTTTGGTTTCAGGTGACGGAAATTCCTGATGCCGGGGTCACAGATTGTGTGCTCGGGATATAAAATTTTTTGGGACCCGAATGTAAACGGACCTCAGAATGGATTCGGGGTAATTTCATGCTTAAAAATGGTGCTTCTTCTAGTTTTCAAAAATTGAGCCGTTTTGGTGTCAGGGGAAGGAAATTCCTGATGCCGGGGTCACAGATTTTTGTGCTCTGGAGATGAAAAATTTTTTTTGACCCGAATGTAAAAACGGACCTCAGAATGGATTCGGGGTTAAATTTCATGCTTAAAAATGGTGCTTTTTCTAGTTTTCAAAAATTGAGCCGTTTTGGTTTCAGGGGAAGGAAATTCCTGATGCCAGATGCACAGATTTTTGTGCTCTGGAGATGAAAAAATTTTTTTGACCCGAATGTAAAAAAGGACCTCAGAATGGGATTCGGGGGTTTTAATTTCATGCTTAAAAATGGTGCTTCTTCTAGTTTTCAAAAATTGAGCCGTTTTAGTGTCAGGGGAAGGAAATTCCTGATGCCGGGGTCACAGATTTTTGTGCTCTGGAGATGAAAATTTTTTTTGACCAGAATGTAAAAACGGACCTCAGAATGGGATTTGGGGTTAAATTTCATGCTTAAAAATGGTGCTTCTTCTAGTTTTCAAAAATTGAGGCGTTTTGCTGTCAGGGGAAGGAAATTCCTGATGCCGGGGTCACAGATTTTTTTGCTCCGGAGATGAAAATTTTTTTTTGACCCAAATGTAAAAATGGACCTCAGAATGGGATTCGGGGTTAAATTTCATGCTTAAAAATGGTGCTTCTTCTAGTTTTCAAAAATTGAGCCGTTTTGGTGTCAGGGGACGCAGATTCCTGATGCCGGGGTCACAGATTTTTGTGCTCGGGAGATGAAAAATTTTTTTTGACCCGAATGAAAAAACGGACCTCAGAATGGGATTCGGGGTTAAATTTCATGCTTAAAAATGGTGCTTCTTCTAGTTTTCAAAAATTGAGCCGTTTTGGTGTCATGGGAAGGAAATTCCTGATGCCAGATTCACAGATTTTTGTGCTCTGGAGATGAAAAAAATTTTTTGACCCGAATGTAAAAATTGACCTCAGAATGGGATTCGGGGTTAAATTTCATGCTTAAAAATGGTGCTTCTTCTAATTTTCAAAAATTAAGCCGTTTTGGTATCCAGGGAAGGAAATTGCTGATGCCGGGGTCACGGATTTTTGTGCTCAGGAGATGAAAATTTTTTTTGACCCAAATGTAAAAACGGACCTCAGAATGGGAGTCGGGGTTAAATTTCATGCTTAAAAATGATGCTTCTTCTAATTTTCAAAAATTAAGCCGTTTTGGTATCTAGGGAAGTAAATTCCTGATGTCGGGGACATAGATTTTTGTGCTTCTGGAGAGTGAAAAATTTTTTTTTGACCGAATGTAAAACAGGACCGTCAGAATGGGATTCGGGGTTAAATTTCATGCTTTAAAAATGGTGCTTTTTCTATGTTTTCAAAAATTTGAGCCGTTTTGGGGTGTCAGGGGAAGGAATTCCTGATGCCGGGGTCACAGATTTTTGTCCTCCAGAGATAAAAATATTTTTTGACCATAATGTAAAAACGGACCTCAGAATGGGATTCGGGGTTAAATTTCATGCTTAAAAATGGTGCTTATTCTAATTTTCAAAAATTAAGCCGTTTTGGTATCCAGGGAACGAAATTGCTGATGCCGCCGTCACATATTTTTGTGCTCCGGAAATGAAAAAAATTTTTTGACCCAAATGTAAAAACGGACCTCAGAATGGGATTCGGGGTTAAATTTCATGCTTAAAAATGGTGCTTTTTCTAGTTATCAAAATTGAGTCGTTTTGTGTCAGGGGAAGGAAATTCCTGATGCCGGGGTCACAGATTTTTGTACTCTTGAGATGAAAAAAATTTTTTGACCCGAATGTAAAAACGGATCTCAGAATGGGATTCGGGGTTTAATTTCATGCTTAAAAATGGTGCTTTTTCTAGTTTTCAAAAATTGAGCCATTTTGGTGTCAGGGGAAGGAGATTCCTGATGCCGGGGGCACAGATTTTTGTGCTCGGGAGATGAAAAATTTTTTTTGACCCGAATGAAAAAACGGACCTCAGAATGGGATTCGGGGTTAAATTTCATGCTTAAAAATGGTGCTTCTTCTAGTTTTCAAAAATTGAGCCGTTTTGGTGTCAGGGGAAGGAAATTCCTGATGCCGGGGTCACAGATTTTTGTGCTCTGGAGATGAAAATTTTCTTTTGACCCAAATGTAAAAAACGACCTCAGAATGGGATTCGGGTTAAAATTTCATGCCAAAAATGGTGCTTTTTCTAGTTTTCAAAAATTTGGCTGTTTTGGTTTCAGGGGAAGGAAATTCCTGATGCCGGGGTCACAGATTTTTGTGCTCGGGAGATGAAAAATTTTTTTTGACCCGAATGTAAAAACGGACCTCAGAATGGGATTCGGGGTTAAATTTCATGCTTAAAAATGGTGCTTCTTCTAGTTTTCAAAAATTGAGCCGTTTTGGTGTCAGGGGAAGGAAAGTCCTGATGCCGGATTCACAGATTTTTGTGCTCTGGAGATGAAAATTTTTTTTTGACCCGAATGTAAAAACGGACCTCAGAATGGGATTCGGGGTTAAATTTCATGCTTAAAAATTGTGCTTTTTCTAGTTTTCAAAAAATGAGCCGTTTTGGTTTCAGGGGAATGAAATTCCTGATGCCGGGGTCACAGATTTTTATGCTCTGGAGATGAAAAATTTTTTTTGACCCAAAAGTAAAAACGGACCTCAGAATGGGATTCGGGGTTTAATTTCATGCTTAAAAATGGTGCTTTTTCTAGTTTTCAACAATTGAGCCGTTTTGGTGTCAGGGGAAGGAAATTCCTGATTCCGGGGTCACAGATTTTTGTGCTCCGGAGATGAAAAATTTTTTTTGACCCAAATGTAAAAACGGACCTCAGAATGGGATGCGGGGTTTAATTTCATGCTTAAAAATGGTGCTTCTTCTAGTTTTTAAAAATTGGGCCGTTTTGGTGTCAGGGGAAGGAGATTCCTGATGCCGGGGTCACAGATTTTTGTGCTCTGGAGATGAAAAAATTTTTTTGACCCAAATGTAAAAAAGGACCTCAGAATGGGATTCGGGGTTAAATTTCATGCTTAAAAATGGTGCTTTTTCTCTAGTTTTCAAATTGAGCTATTTTGGTGGCAAGGGGAAGGAAATTCTATGCCGGGGTCCCAGATATTTCTCTCTGGAGATGACAAAATTTTTTTTGACCCTAATGTAAACGATCTAAGAATGGGATGCGGGTTAAATTTCATGCTTAAAAATGGTGCTTTTTCTAGTTTTCAAAAATTGAGGCCGTTTTGGTGTCAGGGGAAGGACATTCCTGGATGCCGGGGTCACAGATTTTTGTGCTCCGGAGATGAAAAATTTTTTTTGACCCGAATGTAAAAACGGACCTCAGAATGGGATTCGGGGTTTAATTTCATGCTTAAAAACGGTGCTTCTTCTAGTTTTCTAAAATTGAGCCGTTTTGGTGTCAGGGTTAGGAAATTCCTGATGCCGGGGTCACAGATATTTGTGCTCCGTAGATGAAAAAATTTTTTTGACCCGAATGTAAAAACGGACCTCAGAATGGGATTTGGGGTTAAATTTCATGCTTAAAAATGGTGCTTCTTCTAGTTTTCAAAAACTGAGCCGTTTTGGTTTCAGGGGAAGGAAATTCGTCATGCCGGGGTCACGGATTTTTGTCCTCCGGAGATGAAAAATTTTTTTTGACCCAAATGTAAAAATGGACCTCAGAATGGGATTCGGGATTAAATTTCATGCTTAAAAATAGTGCTTTTTCTAGTTTTCAAAAACTGAGCCGCTTTGGTTTCAGGGGAAGGAAATTCCTCATGCCGGGGTTACAGATTTTTGTCCTCCGGAGATGAAAAAATTTTTTTGACCCAAATGTAAAAACGGACCTCAGAATTGGATTCGGGGTTAAATTTCATTCTTAAAACTGGTGCTTCTTCTAGTTTTCAAAAATTGAGCCGTTTTGGTGTCAGGGGAAGGAAATTCCTGATGCCGGGGTCACAGATTTTTGTGCTCTGGAGATGAAAAATTTTTTTGACCCAAATGTAAAAACGGACGTCAGAATGGGATTCGGGGTTAAATTTCATGCTTAAAAATGGTGCTTTTTCTAGTTTTCAAAAATTGAGCTATTTTGGTGTCAGGGGAAGGAAATTCCTGATGCCGGGGTCACAGATATTTCTACTCTGGAGATGAAAAAATTTTTTTGACCCAAATGTAAAAACGGATCTCAGAATGGGATTCGGGGTTAAATTTCATGCTTAAAAATGGTGCTTTTTCTAGTTTTCAAAAATTGAGCCGTTTTGGTGTTAGGGGAAGGACATTCCTGATGCCGGGGTCACAGATTTTTGTGCTCTGGAGATGAAAAAATTTTTTTGAGCCGAATGTAAAAACGGACCTCAGAATGTGATTCGGGGTTAAATTTCATGCTTAAAAATGGTGCTTTTTGTAGTTTTCCAAAATTGAGCCATTTTGGTGACAGGGGAAGGAAATTCCAGATGCGGGGGTCACAGATTTTTGTGCTCTGGAGATGAAAAATTTTTTTGACCCAAATGTAAAAACGGACCTCAGAATGGGATTCGGGGTTAAATTTCATGCTTAAAAATGGTGCTTTTTCTAGTTTTCAAAAATTGAGCCATTTTGGTGTCACGGGAAGGAAATTCCTGATGCCGGGGTCACAGATTTTTGTACTCTGGAGATGAAAAAATTTTTTTGACCCGAATGTAAAAACGGACCTCAGAATGGGATTCGGGGTTAAATTTCATGCTTAAAAATGGTGCTTCTTCTAGTTTTCAAAAATTGAGCCGTTTTGGTTTCAGGGGAAGGAAATTCCTGATGCCAGGGTCACAGATTTTTGTGCTCTGCAAATGAAAAAAATTTTTTGACCCGAATGTAAAAACGGACCTCAGAATGGGATTCGGGGTTAAATTTCATGCTTAAAAATGGTGCTTTTTCTAGTTTTCAAAAACTGAGCCGTTTTGGTTTCAGGGGAAGGAAATTCCTGATGCCGGGGTCACAGATTTTTGTCCTCTGGAGATGAAAATTTTTTTTTGACCCAAATGTAAAAATGGACCTCAGAATGGGATTCGGGGTTAAATTTCATGCTTAAAAATGGTGCTTCTTCTAGTTTTCAAAAACTGAGCCGTTTTGGTGTCAGGGGAAGGAAATTCCTGATGCAGGGGTCACAGATTTTTGTTCTCCGGAGATGAAAAAATTTTTTTTGACCCAAATGTAAAAATGGTCCTCAGAATGTCATTTATGGTTAAATTTCATGCTTAAAAATGGTGCTTCTTCTAGTTTTCAAAAATTGAGCCGTTTTGGTTTTAGGGGAAGGTAATTCCTGATTCCGGGGTCACAGATTTTTTTTCTCTGGAGATGAAAATTTTTTTTTGACCCGAATGTAAAAACGGACCTCAGAATGGGATTCGGGGTTAAATTTCATGCTTAAAAATGGTGCTTTTTCTAGTTTTCAAAAATTGAGCCGTTTTGGTTTCAGGGGAAGGAAATTCCTGAGGACGGGGTCACAGATTTTTGTGCTCTGGAGATAAAAAAAATTTTTTGACCCAAATGTAAAAACGGACCTCAGAATGGGATTCGGGGTTAAATTTCATGCTTAAAAATGGTGCCTTTTCTAGTTTTCAAAAATTGAGCCGTTTTAGTGTCCGGGCTAGGAAATTCCTGATGCCGGGGTCACGGATTTTTGTGCTCCAGAGGTGAAAA
>NW_024098996.1:0-7402 GCF_016545835.1 Crotalus tigris
TATACCAAAAACGGCTCAATGTTTGAAACTAGAAGAGCACCCTTTTTTTAGCATGAAATTTAACCCCGAATCCGATTCTGAGGTCCGTTTTTACATTTCATTCAAAAAAAAAATTTTCATCTTTGGAGCACAAAAATCTATAACCCCGGCATCAGGAATTTCCCTCCCTGTATACCAAAACGGCTCAATTTTTGAAAATTAGAAGAAGCACCATTTTCAAGCATTATATTTAACCCCGAATCCCATCCTGAGGTCCGTTTTTACATTTCAGTCAAAAAAAATTTTTCATCTCCGGAGCACAAAAATCCGTGACCCCGGCATCAGGAATTTCCCTCCCTGGATACCAAAACGGCTCAATTTTTGAAAACTAGAAAAAGCACCATTTTTAATCATGCAATTTAACCCCGAATCCCATTCTGAGGTCCGTTTTTACATTTTAGTCAAAAAAAATTTTAATCTTGGGAGCAGAAAAATCTATGACCCCGGCATCAGGAATTTACTTCCCTGGATACCAAAACGGCTCAATTTTTGAAAATTAGAAGAAGCACCATTTTCAAGCATTATATTTAACCCCGAATCCCATTCTGAGGTCCGTTTTTACATTTCAGTCAAAAAAAATTTTTCATCTCCGGAGCACAAAAATCCGTGACCCCGGCATCAGGAATTTCCTTCCCTGTATACCAAAACGGCTCAATTTCTGGAAACTAGAAAAAGCACCATTTTAAGCATGAAATTTAACCCCGAATCCCATTCTGAGGTCCATTTTTACATTTGGGTCAAAAAAATTTTCATCTTTGGAGCAGAAAAATCTATGACCCCGGCATCAGGAATTTCCTTCCCTGGATACCAAAACAGCTCAATTTTTGATAACTAGAAAAAGCACCATTTTTAAGCATGAAAATTTAAAACCCCGTCCCGATTCTGAGGTCACGTTTTGATCATTTCAGTCAAAAAAAAATTTTCATCTTTGGAGCACAAAATCCTATAACCCCGGCATCAGGAATTTCCTTCCTGATACCAAAACGGCTCAATTTTTGATAACTAGAAAAAGGCACCATTTTTAAGCATGAAATTTAACCCCGAAACCCATTCTGAGGTCCGTTTTTACATTTTAGTCAAAAAAAATTTTTCATCTCAGGAGCAGAAAAATCTATGACCCCGGCATCAGGAATTTACTTCCCTGGATACCAAAACGGCTCAATTTTTGAAAATTAGAAGAAGCAACATTTTCAAGCATGAAATTTAACCCCGAATCCCATTCTGAGGTCCGTTTTTAAATTTGGGTCAAAAAAATTTTTTCATGTCCGGAGCACAAAAATACGTGACCGCGGCATCAGCAATTTCCTTCCCTGGATACCAAAACAGCTCAATTTTTGATAACTAGAAAAAGCACCATTTTTAATCATGAAATTTAACCCCGAATCCCATTCTGAGCTCCGTTTTTACATTTGGGTCAAAAAAAAATTTTCATCTCTGGAGAACAAAAAATCCATGACCCCGGCATCAGGAATTTACTTCCCTGTATACCAAAACGGCTCAATTTTTGAAAACTAGAAGAAGCACCATTTTTAAGCATGAAATTTAACCCCGAATCCGATTCTGAGGTCCGTTTTTACATTTCAGTCAAAAAAAAAATTTTCATCTTTGGAGCACAAAAATCTATAACCCCGGCATCAGGAATTTCCTTCCCTGGATACCAAAACAGCTCAATTTTTGATAACTAGAAAAAGCATAATTTTTAAGCATGAAATTGAACCCCGAACCACATTCTGAGGTCCGTTTTTACATTTTAGTCAAAAAAAATTTTTCATCTCAGGAGCAGAAATATCTATGACCCCGGCATCAGGAATTTACTTCCCTGGATACCAAAACGGCTCAATTTTTGAAAATTAGAAGAAGCACCATTTTCAAGCATTATATTTAACCCCGAATCCCATCCTGAGGTCCGTTTTTACATTTCAGTCAAAAAAAATTTTTCATCTCCGGAGCACAAAAATCCGTGACCCCGGCATCAGGAATTTCCCTCCCTGGATACCAAAACGGCTCAATTTTTGAAAACTAGAAAAAGCACCATTTTTAATCATGCAATTTAACCCCGAATCCCATTCTGAGCTCCGTTTTTACATTTGGGTCAAAAAAAAATTTTCATCTCTGGAGAACAAAAAATCCATGACCCCGGCATCAGGAATTTCCTTCCCTGTATAACAAAACGGCTCAATTTTTGAAAACTAGAAGAAGCACCATTTTTAAGCATGAAATTTAACCCCGAATCCGATTCTGAGGTCCGTTTTTACATTTCAGTCAAAAAAAAAATTTTCATCTTTGGAGCACAAAAATCTATAACCCCGGCATCAGGAATTTACTTCCCTGGATACCAAAACGGCTCAATTTTTGAAAATTAGAAGAAGCACCATTTTCAAGCATTATATTTACCCCGAATCCCATTCTGAGGTCCGTTTTTACATTTCAGTCAAAAAAAATTTTTCATTTCCGGAGCACAAAAATCCGTGACCCCGGCATCAGGAATTTCCTTCCCTGGATACCAAAACAGCTCAATTTGTGATAACTAGAAAAAGCACCATTTTTAAATCATGCAATTTAACCCCCGAATCCCATTCTGAGGTCCGTTTTTTAACATTTTAGTCAAAAAAATTTAATCTTTGGGAGCAGAAAAATCTAGAACCCCGGCAATCAGTGAATTTACTTCCGCTGGATCCAAAACTGGCTTCAATTTTTTGAAAACTAGAAGAAGCACCATTTTTTTAAGCATGAAATTTAACCCCGAATCCGATTCTGAGGTCCGTTTTTTACATTTCAGTCCAAAAAAAAATTTCATCTTTGGAGCACAAAATTCTGAGCCCCGGCATCAGGAATTCCCTCCCTGTATACCAAAAACTGCTCAATTTTTTTGAAAATTAGAAGAAGCACCATTTTCAAGCATTATATTTAACCCCGAATCCCATCCTGAGTTCGCGTTTTTTAATACCATTTCAGTCCAAAAAAAATTTTTTTCATCTCCAGAGCACAAAAATCCGTGACCCCGGCATCAGGAATTTCCCTCCCTGGATACCAACACGGCTCAATTTTTGAAAACTAGAAAAAGCAACATTTTTAAGCATGAAATTTAACCCCGAATCCCATTCTGAGGTCCGTTTTTACATTTGGGTCAAAAAAAATGTTCATCTCCGGAGCACAAAAATCCGTGACCCCGGCATCAGGAATTTCCCTCCCTGGATACCAAAACGGCTCAATTTTTGAAAACTAGAAAAAGCAACATTTTTAAGCATGAAATTTAACCCCCCGAATCCCATTCTGAGGTCCGTTTTTACATTTGTGTCAAAAAAAATTTTTCATTTCTGGAGCACAAAAATACGTGACTGCGGCATCAGCAATTTCCTTCCCTGGATACCAAAACGGCTCAATTTGTGAAAACTAGAAAAAGCACAATTTTAAGCATGAAATTTAACCCCGAATCCCATTCTGAGCTCCGTTTTTACATTTGGGTCAAAAAAAAATTTTCGTCTCTGGAGAACAAAAAATCCATGACCCCGGCATCAGGAATTTCCTTCCCTGTATACCAAAACGGCTTAATTTTTGAAAATTAGAAGAAGCACCATTTTTAAGCATGAAATTTAACCCCGAATCCCATGCTGAGGTCCGTTTTTACATTTGGGTCAAAAAAAATTTTTCATTTCTGGAGCACAAAAATACGTGACTGCGGCATCAGCAATTTCCTTCCCTGGATAGCAAAACGGCTCAATTTGTGAAAACTAGAAAAAGCACCATTTTAAGCATGAAATTTAACCCCGAATCCCATTCTGAGGTCCGTTTTTACATTTGGGTCAAAGAATTTTTTCATCTTTGGAGCAGCAAAATCTATGCCCCCGACATCAGGAATTTACTTCCCTAGATACCAAAACGGCGTAATTTTTGAAAATTAAAAGAAGCACCATTTTTAAGCATGAAATTTAACCCCGAATCCCATTCTGAGGTCCGTTTTTACATTTGAGTAAAAAAAAAATTTTCATCTTTGGAGCAGAAAAATCTACGACCCCGGGATCAGGAATTTCCTTCCCTGTATACCAAAACGGCTCAATTTTTGAAAACTAGAAGAAGCAACATTTTTAAGCATGAAATTTAACCCCGAATCCGATTCTGAAGTCCGTTTTTACATTTCAGTCAAAAAAAAATTTTCATCTTTGGAGCAGAAAAATCTATGACCCCGGCATCAGGAATTTCCTTCCCTGGATACCAAAACAGCTCAATTTTTGATAACTAGAAAAAGCACCATTTTTAAGCATGAAATTTAACCCCGAACCACATTCTGAGGTCCGTTTTTACATTTTAGTCAAAAAAAATTTTAATCTTGGGAGCAGAAAAATCTATGACCCCGGCATCAGGAATTTACTTCCCTGGATACCAAAACGGCTCAATTTTTGAAAACTAGAAGAAGCACCATTTTTAAGCATGAAATTTAACCCCGAATCCGATTCTGAGGTCCGTTTTTACATTTCAGTCCAAAAAAAATTTTCATCTTTGGAGCAGAAAAATCTATGACCCCGGCATCAGGAATTTCCTTCCCTGGATACCAAAACAGCTCAATTTTTGATAACTAGAAAAAGCACCATTTTTAAGCATGAAATTTAACCCCGAATCCCATTTTCTGAGATCCGTTTTTACATTAGGGTAAAAAAAAATTTCATCTCTGGAGAACAAAAAATCCATGACCCCGGCATCAGGAATTTCCTTCCCTGTATACCAAAACGGCTCAATTTTTGAAAACTAGAAGAAGCACCATTTTTAAGCATGAAATTTAACCCCGAATCCGATTCTGAGGTCCGTTTTTACATTTCAGTCAAAAAAAAATTTTCATCTCCGGAGCAGAAAAATCTATGACCCCGGCTTCAGGAATTTCCTTCCCTGGATACCAAAACAGGTCAATTTTTGATAACTAGAAAAAGCACCATTTTTAAGCATGAAATTTAACCCCGAATCCCATTCTGAGGTCCGTTTGTACATTTTAGTCAAAAAAATTTTTTTCATCTCTGGAGCACAAAAATCTATGACCCCGGCATCAGGAATTTACTTCCCTGGATACCAAAACGGCTCAATTTTTGAAAATTAGAAGAAGCACCATTTTCAAGCATTATATTTAACCCCAAATCCCATTCTGAGGTCCGTTTTTACATTTCAGTCAAAAAAAAATTTTCATCTCCGGAGCACAAAAATACGTGACTGCAGCATCAGCAATTTCCTTCCCTGGATACCAAAACGGCTCAATTTGTGAAAACTAGAAAAAGCACAATTTTAAGCATGAAATTTAACCCCGAATCCCATTCTGAGCTCCGTTTTTCATTTGGGTCAAAGAATTTTTTCATCTTTGGAACAGCAAAATCTATGCCCCCAACATCAGGAATTTACTTCCCTAGATACCAAAACGGCTTAATTTTTGAAAATTAGAAGAAGCACCATTTTTAAGCATGAAATTTAACCCCGAATCCCATCCTGAGGTCCGTTTTTACATTTCAGTCAAAAAAAATTTTGCATCTCCGGAGCACAAAAATCCGTGATCCCGGCATCAGGAATATCCTTCCCTGGATACCAAAACAGCTCAATTTTTGAAAACTAGAAAAAGCACCATTTTTAATCATGCAATTTAACCCCGAATTCCATTCTGAGCTCCGTTTTTACATTTGGGTCAAAAAAAAAATTTTCATCTCTGGAGAACAAAAAATCAATGACCCCGGCATCAGGAATTTCCTTCCCTGTATACCAAAACGGCTCAATTTTTGAAAACTAGAAGAAGCACCATTTTTAAGCATGAAATTTAACCCCGAATCCAATTCTGAGGTCCGTTTTTACATTTCAGTCAAAAAAAAAATTTTCATCTTTGGAGCACAAAAATCTATAACCCCGGCATCAGGAATTTCCTTCCCTGGATACCAAAACAGCTCAATTTGTGATAACTAGAAAAAGCACCATTTTAAGCATGAAATTTAACCCCGAATCCCATTCTGAGGTCCGTTTTTACATTTGAGTCAAAAAAAAATTTTCATCTTTGGAGCAGAAAAATCTATGACCCGGCATCAGGAATTTCCTTCCCTGGATACCAAAACAGCTCAATTTTTGATAATTAGAAAAAGCACCATTTTAAGCATGAAATTTAACCCCGAATCCGATTCTGAGGTCGGTTTTTACATTAGGGTCAAAAATTTTTTTTCACATCCGGTAGCACAAAAATCAGTGACCCCGGCATCAGGAATTACCTTCCCCAGACACATTAGGGATTTCCTTCCCTGGATACCAAAATGGCTCAATTTTTGAAAACTAGACAAATCCCCATTTTTAAGCATGAAATTTAACCCAGAATCACATTCTCAGGTCAGTTTTTACATTTGGGTCAAAAAAAATTTTCACATCCGGAGCACAAAAATCCGTGACCCCGGTATCAGGGATTTCCTTCCCTGGGTACCAAAACGGCTCAAATTTTGAAAACTAGAAAAAGCACTATTTTTAAGCATGAAATTCAACCCCGAATCCCATTCTGAGGTCCGCTTTTACATTTGGGTCAAAAAAAATTTTTTCATCTCCGGAGCATAAAAATCCGTGACCAGGAAATCAGGAATTTCCCTCCCCGGACACCAAAACGGCTCAATTTTTGAAAACTAGAAAAAGCACCATTTTTAAGCATTAAATTTAACCCAGAATCCCATTCGGAGGTCCGTTTTTACATTTCAGTCCCAAAAAATTTTTCATCTCCGGAGCACAAAAATCTATGACCCCGGCATCATGAATTTCCTTCCCCGGACACTAAAACGGTTCAATTTTTGAAAACTAAAAGAAGCACCATTTTTAAGCATGAAATTTAACCTTTAATCCCCTTCTGAGGTCCGTTTTTACATTTGAGTCAAAAAGAAATTTTTCACCTCTGGAGCACAAAAATCCGTGACCCCGCCATCAGGGATTTCCTTCCCTGGATACCAAAATGGCTCAATTTTTGAAAACTACAATAAGCACCATTTTAAAGCATGAAATTTAACCATGAATCCCCATCTGAGCTCCGTTTTTACATTTGGGTCAAAAAAAAATTTCTTTCTGCAGCACAAAAATCAGTGACCCCGGCATCAGGAATTTCCTTCCCTGCATACCAAAATGGCTCAATTTTTGAAAACTACAAAAAGCACCATTTTTAAGCATGAAATTTAACTCGGAATCCAATTCTAAGGTCCGTTTTTACATTTCTGTAAAACAAAATTTTTCATCTCCGGAGCACAAAAATCCGTGACCCCGGCATCAGGAATTTCCCTCCCCGGACACCAAAACGGCTCAATTTTTGAAAACAAGAAAAATCACCATTTTTAAGCATTAAATTTAACCCAGAATTCCATTCTGAGGTCCGTTT
>NW_024098997.1:0-29910 GCF_016545835.1 Crotalus tigris
GCCTAACATGCATATAGCCCAGGTTCGAACTTCAGAAGTTTAAGTCTGGCTAAAGAGAGTTAAGAAACTTGAAATAGCTATCCCAGTTCTCTCTTTATTCTTTTTTAGTAACTTTAAAAAATGCAAAATGATGTCACAGTTGGCGACTGCTGCTTGTGGATGCCTCTGGATTGAGCTGATACAGGAAAAATAAAAGAAAAGAAAGAAGGTTTCTTTCTCCCATATTTGGACTGACAGGGTGCACATTCAAGATAAAATCTCTTCCCTCTGTCTCTCTCCTGATATAGCTGACAAAGTGAGAAAGAGCCTGTAGCCTGAAGGTTAATACAACTGCCTAACATGCATATAGCCCAGGTTCGAATTTCAGAAGTATAATTCTGGCTGAAGAGAGTTAAGAAACTCGAAAAGCTATCCCAGTTCTCTCTTTATTCTTTGTTAGCAACCTAAAAAAATGCAAAATTATGTCGCAGTTGGTGACTGCTGCTTGTGGATGGCCCTGGATTGAGCTGATACAGGAAAAAGAAAAGAAAAGAAAGAAGATTTCTTTCTCCCATATTTGGGCTGACAGGGTGCACATTCAAGGTAAAATCTTCTACCCCTGTCTCTCTCCTGATATAGTTGACAAAGTGAGAAAGAGCCTGTGGCCTGGAGGTTAATACAACTGCCTAACATGCATATAGCCCTAGTTCGAACATCAGAAGTATAAGTCTGGCTAAAGAGAGTTAAGAAACTCGAAAAGCTATCCCAGTTCTCTCTTTATACTTTGTTAGCAACCTAAAAAAATGCAAAATGATGTCGCAGTTAGTGACTGCTGCTTGTGGATTGTTCTGGATTGAGCGGATATAGGAAAATGAAAAGAAAAGAAAGAAGATTTCTTTCTCCCATATTTGGGCTAACAGGGTGCACATTCAAGGTAAAATCCCCTCCCGGTCTCTCTCCTGATACAGCTGACAAAGTGAGAAAGTGTCTGTGCCTTAGAGGTTAATACAACTGCCTAGCATGCATATAATCCAGGTTCGAATCTCAGAAGAATAATTCTGGCTGAGGAGAGTTAAGAAATTCGAAATAGGTATCCCAGTTCTTCTCTTTATTCTATATTAGCAACCTAAAAAAATGCAAAATGATGTTCCAGTTGGCGACTGCTGCTTGTGGATTGTTCTGGATTGAGCTGATATAGGAAAATGAAAAGAAAAGAAAGAAGATTTCTTTCTCCCATATTTGGGCTAACAGGATGCACATTCAAGGTAAAATCTCCTCCCTGTCTCTCTCCGGATATAGCTGACAAAGTGAGAAAGAGCCTGTTACCTAGAGGTTAATACTACTGCCTAACATGCATATAGCCCAGGTTCAAATCTCAGAAGAGTAAGTGTGGCTGAAGAGAGTTAAGAAATTCGAAATATACTATACCAGTTCTCTCTTTATTCTTTGTTAGTAATTTTAAAAAATGCAAAATGATGTTCCTGTTGGCGACTGCTGCTTGTGGATGGCTCTGGATTGAGCTGATACAGGCAAAAGAAAAGAAAAGGAAAGAAAGAAGATTTCTTTCTCTCATATTTGGGCTGACAGGGTGCACATTCAAGGTAAAATCCCCTCCCGGTCACTCTCCTGATACAGCTGACAAAGTGAGAAAGTGTCTGTGCCTTAGAGGTTAATACAACTGCCTAGCATGCATATAATCCAGGTTCGAATCTCAGAAGAATAGGTCTGGCTGAGGAGAGTTAAGAAACTCGAAATAGCTATCCCAGTTCTCTCTTTATTCTTTGTTAGTAACTTTAAAAAATGCAAAATGATGTCGCAGTTAGCAACTGCTGCTTATGGATGGTTCTGGATTTTGCTGATACAGAAAAAAGAAAAGAAAAGAAAAGAAGATTTCTTTCTCCCATATTTGGGCTGACAGGGTGCACATTCAAGAAAAAATCACGTCCCTCTGTCTCTCTCCTGATATAGCTGACAAAGTGAGAAAGTGTTTGTGCCTTAGAGGTTAAACAACTGCCTAGCATGCATATAATCCAGGTTCGAATCTCAGAAGAATAGGTCTGGCTGAGGAGAGTTAAGAAACTCGAAATAGGTATCCCAGTTCTTCTCTTTATTCTGTGTTAGGAACCTAAAAAAATGCAAAATGATGTCGCAGTTGGCGATTGCTGCTTTTGGATGGCTCTGGATTGAGCTGATACAGGCAAAAGAAAAGAAAAGAAAAGAAAAGAAAGAAGATTTCTTTTTCCCATATTTGGGCTGACAGGGTGCACATTCAAGGTAAAATCTCCTCCCCCTTTCTCTCTCCTGATATAGCTGACAAAGTGAGAAACAGCCTGTGCCTAGAGGTTAATACAACTGCCTAAAATGAATATAGCCCAGGTTCGAATCTGAGAAAAGTAAGTGTTGCTGAAGAGAGTTAAGAAACTCGAAATAGCTATCCCAGTTCTCTCTTTATTCTTTGTTAGTAACTTTAAAAAATGCAAAATGATGTCGCAGTTAGCAACTGCTGCTTATGGATGGTTCTGGATTTTGCTGATACAGAAAAAAGAAAAGAAAAGAAAAGAAGATTTCTTTCTCCCATATTTGGGCTGACAGGGTGCACATTCAAGAAAAAATCTCGTCCCTCTGTCTCTCTCCTGATATAGCTGACAAAGTGAGAAAGTGTTTGTGCCTTAGAGGTTAATACAACTGCCTAACATGCATATAGCCCAGGTTCGAATCTCAGAAGAGTATGTGTGCTGAAGAAAGTTAAGAAATTCGAAATAGCTATCCCAGTTCTCTCTTTATTCTTTGTGAGCAACTTAAAGAAATGCAAAATGATGTCGCAGTTTGCGACTGCTGCTTCTGGATGGTTCTGGATTGAGCTTATACAGGAAAATGAAAAGAAAAGGAAAGAAAAGAAAGAAGATTTCTTTCTCCCATATTTGGGCTGACAGGGTGCACATTCAAGATAAAATCTCCTCCCTCTGTCTCTCTCCTGATTTAGCTGACAAAGTGAGAAAGAGCCTGTGGTCTGGAGGTTAATACAACTGCCTAACATGCATATAGCCCAGGTTCGAATTTCAGAAGTATAAATCTGGCTGAAGAGAGTTAAGAAATTGGAAATAGCTAAACCCAGTTCTCTCTTTATTCTTTGTTAGTAACTTTGAAAAATGCAAAATGATGTTCCAGTTGGCGACTGCTGCTTGTGGATGGCTCTGGATTGAGCTGATACAGGCAAAAGAAAAGAAAAGAAAAGAAAGAAGATTACTTTCTCCCATATTTGGGCTCACAGTGTGCACATTCAAGGTAAAATCTTCTCCCCCTATCTCTCTCCTGATATAGCTGACAAAGTGTGAAAGTGTCTGTGGCTTAGAGGTTAATACAACTGCCTAGCATGAATATAGCCCAGGTTCGAATCTGAGAAGAGTAAGTGTGGTTGAAGAGAGTTAAGAAACTTGAAATAGCTATCCCAGTTCTCTCTTTATTCTTTGTGAGAAACTTAAAAAAATGCAAAATGATGTTCCAGTTGGCGACTGCTGCTTGTGGATGTCTCTGGATTGAACTGATAGTTGAAAAAAAAAGAAAAGAAAAGAAAGAAGATTTCTTTCCCCTATATTTCGGCTGACAGGGTGTACATTCAAAGTAAAATCTCCTCCCTGTCTCTCTCCTGATATAGCTGACAAAGTGAGAAAGTGTCTGTGGCTTAGAGGTTAATACAACTGCCTAGCATGCATATAGTCCAGGTTCGAATCTCAGAAAAATAAGTCTGGCTGAAGAGAGTTAAGAAACTCGAAATAGCTATCCCAGTTCTTCTCTTTATTCTTTGTTAGCAACCTAAAAAAATGCAAAATAATGTCGCAGTTGGCGACTGCTGCTTGTGGATGGCTCTGGATTGAGCTGATACAGGCAAAAGAAAAGAAAAGAAAGAAGATTTCTTTCTCCCATATTTAGACTGACAGGGTTCACATTCAAGGTAAAATCTCCTCCTCCTGTCTCTTTCCTGATATAGCTGACAAAGTGAGAAAGAGCCTGTTACATAGAGGTTAATACTACTGCCTAACATGCATATATCCCAGGTTCGAATCTCAGAAGAGTAAGTGTGGCTGAAGAGAGTTAAGAAATTGGAAATAGCTAAACCCAGTTCTCTCTTTATTCTTTGTTAGTAACTTTGAAAAATGCAAAATGATGTTCCAGTTGACGACTGCTGCTTGTGGATGGCTCTGGATTGAGCTGATACAGGCAAAAGAAAAGAAAAGAAAAGAAAAGAAAGAAGATTACTTTCTCCCATATTTGGGCTCACAGGGTGCACATTCAAGGTAAAATCTCCTCCCCTTGTCTCTCTCCTGATATAGGTGACAAAGTGAGAAAGAGCCTGTGCCTGGAGGTTAATATAACTGCCTAACATGAATATAGCCCAGGTTCGAATCTGAGAAGAGTAAGTGTGGCTGAAGAGAGTTAAGAAACTCGAAATAGCTATCCCAGTTCTCTCTTTATTCTTTGTTAGTAACTTTAAAAAATGCAAAACGATGTCGCAGTTAGCGACTGCTGGTTGTGGATGGTTCTGGATTGATCTGATACAGGAATATGAAAAGAAAAGAAAAGAAAGAAGATTCCTTTCTCCCATATTTGGGATAACAGGGTGCACATTCAAGGTAAATTCTCCTCCCCCTTTCTCTCTCCTGTTATAGCTGACAAAGTGAGAAAGAGCCTGTGCCTCGAGGTTAATACAACTGCCTAACATGCATATAGCCTAGGTTCGAATTTCAGAAGTATAAATCTGGCTGAAGAGAGTTAAGAAACTCGAAAAGCTATCCCAGTTCTCTCTTTATTCTTTGTTAGCAACCTAAAAAAATGCAGAATGATTTCGCAGTTAGCGACTGCTGGTTGTGTATGGTTCTGGATTGAGCTGATATAGGAAAATGAAAAGAAAAGAAAGAAGATTTCTTTCTCCCATATTTGGGCTGACAGTGTGCACATTCAAGGTAAAATCTTCTCCCCCTGTCTCTCTCCTGATATAGCTGACAAAGTGAGAAAGACGCTGTGCCTAGAGGTTAATAAAACTGCCTAACATGAATATAGCCCAGTTTCGAATCTGAGAAGAGTAAGTGTGGTTGAAGAGAGTTAAGAAACTCAAAATAGCTATCCCAGTTCTCTCTTTATTCTTTGTTAGTAACTTTAAAAAAAGCAGAATGATTTCGCAGTTAGCGACTGCTGCTTGTGTATGGTTCTGGATTGAGCTGATACAGGAAAATGAAAAGAAAACAAAAGAAAGAAGATTTCTTTCTCCCATATTTGGGCTGACAGGGTGCACATTCAAGATAAAATCTCCTCCCTCTGTCTCTCTCCTGATATAGCTGACAAAGTGAGAAAGAGCCTGTGCCCTGGAGGTTAATACAACTGCCTAACATGCATATAGCCCAGGTTCGAACTTCAGAAGTGTAAGTCTGGCTAAAGAGAGTTAAGAAACTTGAAATAGCTATCCCAGTTCTCTCTTTATTCTTTGTTAGCAACCTAAAAAAATGCAAAATGATGTCGCAGTTGGTGACTGCTGCTTGTGGATGGCTCTGGATTGAGCTGATACAGGCAAAAGAAAAGAAAAGAAAAAAAAGAAAGAAGATTTCTTTCTCCCATATTTGGGCTGACAGGGTGCACATTCAAGGTAAAATCTTCTCCCCCTGTATCTCTCCTGACATAGCTGACAAAGTGAGAAAGAGCCTGTGCCCTGGAGGTTAATACAACTGCCTAACATGCATATAGCCCAGGTTCGAACTTCAGAAGTGTAAGTCTGGCTAAAGAGAGTTAAGAAACTTGAAATAGCTATCCCAGTTCTCTCTTTATTCTTTGTTAGCAACCTAAAAAAATGCAACATGATGTCGCAGTTAGCGACTGCTGCTTGTGGATTGTTCTGGATTGAGCTGATATAGGAAAATGAAAAGAAAAGAAAGAAGATTTCTTTCTCCCATATTTGGGCTGACAGGGTTCACATTCAAGGTAAAATCTCCTCCCCTTGTCTCTCTCCTGATATATTTAAAAAAGTGAGAAAGAGCTGTGGTCTAGAGGTTAATACAACTGCCTAACATGAATATAGCCAAGGTTCGAATCTGAGAAGAGTAAGTGTGGTTGAAGAGAGTTAAGAACCTTGAAATAGCTATCCCAGTTCTCTCTTTATTCTTTGTGAGAAACTTAAAAAAATGCAAAATGATGTTCCAGTTGGCGACTGCTGCTTGTGGATGTCTCTGGATTGAACTGATAGTTGAAAAAAAAAAGAAAAGAAAAGAAAGAAGATTTCTTTCCCCCATATTTCGGCTGACAGGGTGCACATTCAAAGTAAAATCTCCTCCCTGTCTCTCTCCTGATATAGCTGACAAAGGGAGAAAGTGTCTGTGGCTTAGAGGTTAATACAACTGCCTAGCATGCATATAGTCCAGGTTCGAATCTCAGAAAAATAAGTCTGGCTGAAGAGAGTTAAGAAACTCGAAATAGCTATCCCAGTTCTTCTCTTTATTCTTTGTTAGCAACCTAAAAAAATGCAAAATAATGTCGCAGTTGGCGACTGCTGCTTGTGGATGGCTCTGGATTGAGCTGATACAGGCAAAAGAAAAGAAAAGAAAGAAGATTTCTTTCTCCCATATTTGGACTGACAGGGTTCACATTCAAGGTAAAATCTCCTCCTCCTGTCTCTTTCCTGATATAGCTGACAAAGTGAGAAAGAGCCTGTTACCTAGAGGTTAATACTACTGCCTAACATGCATATAGCCCAGGTTCGAATCTCAGAAGAGTAAGTGTGGCTGAAGAGAGTTAAGAAATTGGAAATAGCTAAACCCAGTTCTCTCTTTATTCTTTGTTAGTAACTTTAAAAAATGCAAAATGATGTTCCAGTTGGCGACTGCTGCTTGTGGATGGCTCTGGATTGAGCTGATACAGGCAAAAGAAAAGAAAAGAAAAGAAAAGAAAGAAGATTACTTTCTCCCATATTTGGGCTCACAGGGTGCACATTCAAGGTAAAATCTCCTCCCCTTGTCTCTTTCCTGATATAGCTGACAAAGTGAGAAAGACCCTGTGCCTAGAGGTTAATACAACTGCCTAACATGAATATAGCCCAGGTTCGAATCTGAGAAGAGTAAGTGTGGTTGAAGAGAGTTAAGAAACTCGAAATAGCTATCCCAGTTCTCTCTTTATTCTTTGTTAGTAACTTTAAAAAATGCAAAATGATGTCGCAGTTAGCGACTGCTGCTTGTGGATGGCTCTGGATTGAGCTGATACAGGAAAATGAAAAGAAAAGAAAAGAAAGAAGATTCCTTTCTCCCATATTTGGGATAACAGGGTGCACATTCAAGGTAAATTCTCCTCCCCCTTTCTCTCTCCTGTTATAGCTGACAAAGTGAGAAAGAGCCTGTGCCTCGAGGTTAATACAACTGCCTAACATGCATATAGCCTAGGTTCGAATTTCAGAAGTATAAATCTGGCTGAAGAGAGTTAAGAAACTCGAAAAGCTATCCCAGTTCTCTCTTTATTCTTTGTTAGCAACCTAAAAAAATGCAGAATGATTTCGCAGTTAGCGACTGCTGGGTTGTGTATGGTTCTGGATTGAGCTGATATAGGAAAATGAAAAGAAAAGAAAGAAGATTTCTTTCTCCCATATTTGGGCTGACAGTGTGCACATTCAAGGTAAAATCTTCTCCCCCTGTCTCTCTCCTGATATAGCTGACAAAGTGAGAAAGACGCTGTGCCTAGAGGTTAATAAAACTGCCTAACATGAATATAGCCCAGTTTCGAATCTGAGAAGAGTAAGTGTGGTTGAAGAGAGTTAAGAAACTCAAAATAGCTATCCCAGTTCTCTCTTTATTCTTTGTTAGTAACTTTAAAAAAAGCAGAATGATTTCGCAGTTAGCGACTGCTGCTTGTGTATGGTTCTGGATTGAGCTGATACAGGAAAATGAAAAGAAAACAAAAGAAAGAAGATTTCTTTCTCCCATATTTGGGCTGACAGGGTGCACATTCAAGAAAAAATCTCCTCCCTCTGTCTCTCTCCTGATATAGCTGACAAAGTGAGAAAGAACCTGTGCCCTGGAGGTTAATACAACTGCCTAACATGCATATAGCCCAGGTTCGAACTTCAGAAGTGTAAGTCTGGCTAAAGAGAGTTAAGAAACTTGAAATAGCTATCCCAGTTCTCTCTTTATTCTTTGTTAGCAACCTAAAAAAATGCAAAATGATGTCGCAGTTGGTGACTGCTGCTTGTGGATGGCTCTGGATTGAGCTGATACAGGCAAAAGAAAAGAAAAGAAAAAAAAGAAAGAAGATTTCTTTCTCCCATATTTGGGCTGACAGGGTGCACATTCAAGGTAAAATCTTCTCCCCCTGTATCTCTCCTGATATAGCTGACAAAGTGAGAAAGAGCCTGTGCCCTGGAGGTTAATACAACTGCCTAACATGCATATAGCCCAGGTTCGAACTTCAGAAGTGTAAGTCTGGCTAAAGAGAGTTAAGAAACTTGAAATAGCTATCCCAGTTCTCTCTTTATTCTTTGTTAGCAACCTAAAAAAATGCAACATGATGTCGCAGTTAGCGACTGCTGCTTGTGGATTGTTCTGGATTGAGCTGATATAGGAAAATGAAAAGAAAAGAAAGAAGATTTCTTTCTCCCATATTTGGGCTGACAGGGTTCACATTCAAGGTAAAATCTCCTCCCCTTGTCTCTCTCCTGATATATTTAAAAAAGTGAGAAAGAGCTGTGGTCTAGAGGTTAATACAACTGCCTAAGATGAATATAGCCAAGGTTCGAATCTGAGAAGAGTAAGTGTGGTTGAAGAGAGTTAAGAAACTTGAAATAGCTATCCCAGTTCTCTCTTTATTCTTTGTGAGAAACTTAAAAAAATGCAAAATGATGTTCCAGTTGGCGACTGCTGCTTGTGGATGTCTCTGGATTGAACTGATAGTTGAAAAAAAAAAGAAAAGAAAAGAAAGAAGATTTCTTTCCCCCATATTTCGGCTGACAGGGTGCACATTCAAAGTAAAATCTCCTCCCTGTCTCTCTCCTGATATAGCTGACAAAGTGAGAAAGTGTCTGTGGCTTAGAGGTTAATACAACTGCCTAGCATGCATATAGTCCAGGTTCGAATCTCAGAAAAATAAGTCTGGCTGAAGAGAGTTAAGAAACTCGAAATAGCTATCCCAGTTCTTCTCTTTATTCTTTGTTAGCAACCTAAAAAAATGCAAAATAATGTCGCAGTTGGCGACTGCTGCTTGTGGATGGCTCTGGATTGAGCTGATACAGGCAAAAGAAAAGAAAAGAAAGAAGATTTCTTTCTCCCATATTTGGACTGACAGGGTTCACATTCAAGGTAAAATCTCCTCCCTCTGTCTCTCTCCTGATATAGTTGACAAAGTGAGAAAAGCCTGTTACCTAGAGGTTAATACTACTGCCTAACATGCATATAGCCCAGGTTCAAATCTCAGAAGAGTAAGTGTGGCTGAAGAGAGTTAAGAAATTCGAAATAGCTATCCCAGTTCTCTCTTTATTCATTGTTAATAACTTTAAAAAATGCAAAATGATGTTCCAGTTGGCGACTGCTTCTTGTGGATGGCTCTGGATTGAGCTGATACAGGCAAAAGAAAAGAAAAGGAAAGAAAGAAGATTTCTTTCTCTCATATTTGGGCTGACAGGGTGCACATTCAAGGTAAAATCCCCTCCCGGTCTCTCTCCTGGTACAGCTGACAAACTGAGAAAGTGTCTGTGCCTTAGAGGTTAATACAATTGCCTAGCATGCATATAATCCAGGTTCGAATCTCAGAAGAATAAGTCTGGCTGAGGAGAGTTAAGAAACTCGAAATAGATATCCCAGTTCTTCTCTTTATTCTGTGTTAGCAACCTAAAAAAATGCAAAATGATGTCGCAGTTGGCGATTGCTGCTTGTGGATGGCTCTGGATTGAGCTGATACAGGCAAAAGAAAAGAAAAGAAAAGAAAGAAGATTTCTTTCTCCCATATTTGGGCTGACAGGGTGCACATTCAAGGTAAAATCTCCTCCCCCTTTCTCTCTCCTGATATAGCTGACAAAGTGAGAAACAGCCTGTGCCTAGAGGTTAATACAACTGCCTAAAATGAATATAGCCCAGGTTCGAATCTGAGAAGAGTAAGTGTTGCTGAAGAGAGTTAAGAAACTCGAAATAGCTATCCCAGTTCTCTCTTTATTCTTTGTTAGTAACTTTAAAAAATGCAAAATGATGTCGCAGTTAGCGACTGCTGCTTATGGATGGTTCTGGATTGAGCTGATACAGGAAAATGAAAAGAAAAGAAAAGAAAGAAGATTTCTTTCTCCCATATTTGGGCTGACAGGGTGCACATTCAAGATAAAATCTCGTCCCTCTGTGTCTCTCCTGATATAGCTGACGAAGTGAGAAAGTGTCTGTGCCTTAGAGGTTAATACAACTGCCTAACATGCATATAGCCCAGGTTCGAAACTCAGAAGAGTAAGTGTGGCTGAAGAGAGTTAAGAAATTCGAAATAGCTATCCCAGTTCTCTCTTTATTCTTTGTTAGTAACTTTAAAAAATGCAAAATGATGTCACAGTTGGCAACTGCTGCTTGTGGATGCCTCTGGATTGAGCTGATACAGGAAAAAGAAAAGAAAAGAAAGAAGATTTCTTTCTCCCATATTTGGGCTGACAGGGTGCACAGTCAAGATAAAATCTCCTCCCTCTGTCTCTCTCCTGATATAGCTGACAAAGTGAGAAAGAGCCTGTGGCCTGGAGGTTAATACATCTGCCTAACATGCATATAGCCCAGGTTCGAATTTCAGAAGTATAAATCTGGCTGAAGAGAGTTAAGAAACTCGAAAAGCTATCCCAGTTCTGTCTTTATTCTTTGTTAGCAACCTTAAAAAATGCAAAATGATGTTGCAGTTCGTGACTGCTGCTTGTGGATGGCCCTGGATTGATCTGATACAGGAAAAAGAAGAGAAAAGAAAGATTTCTTTCTCCCATATTTGGGCTGACAGGGTGCACATTCAAGGTAAAATCTTCTCCCCCTGTCTCTCTCCTGATATAGCTGACATAGTGAGAAAGAGCCTGTGGCCTGGAGGTTAATACAACTGCCTAACATGCATATAGCCCAGGTTCGAACTTCAGAAGTATAAGTCTGGCTAAAGAGAGTTAAGAAACTCGAAATAGCTATCCCAGTTCTCTCTTTATTCTTTGTTAGTAACTTTAAAAAATGCAAAATGATATCGCAGTTAGCGACTGCTGCTTGTGGATGGCTCTGGATTGAGCTGATACAGGAAAATGAAAAGAAAAGAAAAGAAAGAAGATTCCTTTCTCCCATATTTGTGATAACAGGGTGCACATTAAAGGTAAAATCTCCTCCCCCTTTTTCTCTCCTGATATAGCTGACAAAGTGAGAAAGAGCCTGTGCCTCGAGGTTAATACAACTGCCTAACATGAATATAGCCCAGGTTCGAACTTCAGAAGTATAAGTCTAGCTAAAGAGAGTTAAGAAACTCGAAATAGCTGTCCCAGTTCTCTCTTTATTCTTTGTTAGCAACCTAAAAAAATGCAAAATGATGTCGCAGTTATCGACTGCTGCTTGTGGATTGTTCTGGATTGAGCTGATATAGGAAAATGAAAAGAAAAGAAAGAAGATTTCTTTCTCCCATATTTGGGCTAACAGGGTGCACATTCAAGGTAAAATCTCCTCCCCCTTTCTCTCTCCTGATATAGCTGACAAAGTGAGAAAGTGTCTGTGCCTTAGAGGTTAATCAAACTGCCTAGCATGCATATAATCCAGGTTCGAATCTCAGAAGAATAAGTCTGGCTGAGGAGAGTTAAGAAATTCAAAATAGGTATCCCAGTTCTTCTCTTTATTCTATATTAGCAACCTAAAAAAATGCAAAATGATGTTCCAGTTGGCGACTGCTGCTTGTGGATTGTTCTGGATTGAGCTGATATAGGAAAATGAAAAGAAAAGAAAGAAGATTTCTTTCTCCCATATTTGGGCTAACAGGGTGCACATTCAAGGTAAAATCTCCTCCCTGTCTCTCTCCTGATATAGCTGACAAAGTGAGAAAGAGCCTGTTACCTAGAGGTTAATACTACTGCCTAACATGCATATAGCCCAGGTTCAAATCTCAGAAGAGTAAGTGTGGCTGAAGAGAGTTAAGAAATTCGAAATAGCTATCCCAGTTCTCTCTTTATTCTTTGTTAGTAACTTTAAAAAATGCAAAATGATGTTCCAGTTGGCGACTGCTTCTTGTGGATGGCTCTGGATTGAGCTGATACAGGCAAAAGAAAAGAAAAGGAAAGAAAGAAGATTTCTTTCTCTCATATTTGGGCTGACAGGGTGCACATTCAAGGTAAAATCCCCTCCCGGTCTCTCTCCTGATACAGCTGACAAAGTGAGAAAGTGTCTGTGCCTTAGAGGTTAATACAATTGCCTAGCATGCATATAATCAAGGTTCGAATCTCAGAAGAATAAGTCTGGCTGAGGAGAGTTAAGAAACTCGAAATAGCTATCCCAGTTCTTCTCTTTATTCTGTGTTAGCAACCCTAAAAAATGCAAAATGATGTCGCAGTTGAGGGATGCTGCTTGTGGATGGATCTGGATTGAGCTGATACAGGCAAAAGAAAAGAAAAAAAAAGAAAGAAGATTTCTTTCTCCCATATTTGGGCTGACAGGGTGCACATTCAAGATAAAATCTCGTCCCTCTGTGTCTCTCCTGATATAGCTGACAAAGTGAGAAAGTGTCTGTGCCTTAGAGGTTAATACAACTGCCTAACATGCATATAGCCCAGGTTCGAAACTCAGAAGAGTAAGTGTGGCTGAAGAGAGTTAAGAAATTCGAAATAGCTATCCCAGTTCTCTCTTTATTCTTTGTTAGTAACTTTAAAAAATGCAAAATGATGTCACAGTTGGCGACTGCTGCTTGTGGATGCCTCTGGATTGAGCTGATACAGGAAAAAGAAAAGAAAAGAAAGAAGATTTCTTTCTCCCATATTTGGGCTGACAGGGTGCACAGTCAAGATAAAATCTCCTCCCTCTGTCTCTCTCCTGATATAGCTGACAAAGTGAGAAAGAGCCTGTGGCCTGGAGGTTAATACAACTGCCTAACATGCATATAGCCCAGGTTCGAATTTCAGAAGTATAAATCTGGCTGAAGAGAGTTAAGAAACTCGAAAAGCTATCCCAGTTCTGTCTTTATTCTTTGTTAGCAACCTTAAAAAATGCAAAATGATGTTGCAGTTCGTGACTGCTGATTGTGGATGGACCTGGATTGATCTGATACAGGAAAAAGAAGAGAAAAGAAAGATTTCTTTCTCCCATATTTGGGCTGACAGGGTGCACATTCAAGGTAAAATCTTCTCCCGCTGTCTCTCTCCTGATATAGCTGACAAAGTGAGAAAGAGCCTGTGGCCTGGAGGTTAATACAACTGCCTAACATGCATATAGCCCAGGTTCGAACTTCAGAAGTATAAGTCTGGCTAAAGAGAGTTAAGAAACTCGAAATAGCTATCCCAGTTCTCTCTTTATTCTTTGTTAGCAACCTAAAAAAATGCAAAATGATGTCGCAGTTAGCGACTGCTGCTTGTGGATTGTTCTGGATTGAGCTGATATAGGAAAATGAAAAGAAAAGAAAGAAGATTTCTTTCTCCCATATTTGGGCTGAAAGTGTGCACATTCAAGGTAAAATCTTCTCCCCCTGTCTCTCTCCTGATATAGCTGACAAAGTGAGAAAGACCCTGTGCCTAGAGGTTAATACAACTGCCTAACATGAATATAGCCCAGATTCGAATCTGAGAAGAGTAAGTGTGGTTGAAGAGAGTTAAGAAACTCGAAATAGCTATCCCAGTTCTCTCTTTATTCTTTGTTAGTAACTTTAAAAAATGCAAAATGATGTCGCAGTTAGCGACTGCTGCTTGTGGATGGCTCTGGATTGAGCTGATACAGGAAAATGAAAAGAAAAGAAAAGAAAGAAGATTCCTTTCTCCCATATTTGTGATAACAGGGTGCACATTAAAGGTAAAATCTCCTCCCCCTTTTTCTCTCCTGATATAGCTGACAAAGTGAGAAAGAGCCTGTGCCTCGAGGTTAATACAACTGCCTAACATGAATATAGCCCAGGTTCGAACTTCAGAAGTATAAGTCTAGCTAAAGAGAGTTAAGAAACTCGAAATAGCTGTCCCAGTTCTCTCTTTATTCTTTGTTAGCAACCTAAAAAAATGCAAAATGATGTCGCAGTTATCGACTGCTGCTTGTGGATTGTTCTGGATTGAGCTGATATAGGAAAATGAAAAGAAAAGAAAGAAGATTTCTTTCTCCCATATTTGGGCTAACAGGGTGCACATTCAAGGTAAAATCTCCTCCCCCTTTCTCTCTCCTGATATAGCTGACAAAGTGAGAAAGTGTCTGTGCCTTAGAGGTTAATCAAACTGCCTAGCATGCATATAATCCAGGTTCGAATCTGAGAAGAATAAGTCTGGCTGAGGAGAGTTAAGAAATTCAAAATAGGTATCCCAGTTCTTCTCTTTATTCTATATTAGCAACCTAAAAAAATGCAAAATGATGTTCCAGTTGGTGACTGCTGCTTGTGGATTGTTCTGGATTGAGCTGATATAGGAAAATGAAAAGAAAAGAAAGAAGATTTCTTTCTCCCATATTTGGGCTAACAGGGTACACATTCAAGGTAAAATCTCCTCCCTGTCTCTCTCCTGATATAGCTGACAAAGTGAGAAAGAGCCTGTTACCTAGAGGTTAATACTACTGCCTAACATGCATATAGCCCAGGTTCAAATCTCAGAAGAGTAAGTGTGGCTGAAGAGAGTTAAGAAATTCGAAATAGCTATCCCAGTTCTCTCTTTATTCATTGTTAATAACTTTAAAAAATGCAAAATGATGTTCCAGTTGGCGACTGCTTCTTGTGGATGGCTCTGGATTGAGCTGATACAGGCAAAAGAAAAGAAAAGGAAAGAAAGAAGATTTCTTTCTCTCATATTTGGGCTGACAGGGTGCACATTCAAGGTAAAATCCCCTCCCGGTCTCTCTCCTGGTACAGCTGACAAACTGAGAAAGTGTCTGTGCCTTAGAGGTTAATACAATTGCCTAGCATGCATATAATCCAGGTTCGAATCTCAGAAGAATAAGTCTGGCTGAGGAGAGTTAAGAAACTCGAAATAGCTATCCCAGTTCTTCTCTTTATTCTGTGTTAGCAACCCTAAAAAATGCAAAATGATGTCGCAGTTGAGGGATGCTGCTTGTGGATGGATCTGGATTGAGCTGATACAGGCAAAAGAAAAGAAAAAAAAAGAAAGAAGATTTCTTTCTCCCATATTTGGGCTGACAGGGTGCACATTCAAGGTAAAATCTCCTCCCCCTATCTCTCTCCTGATATAGGTGACAAAGTGAGAAAGAGCCTGTGGCCTAGAGGTTAATACAACTGCCTAAAATGCATATAGCCCAGGTTCGAATCTCAGAAGAGTAAGTCTGGCCGAAGAGAGTTAAGAAACTTGAAATAGCGATCCCAGTTCTCTCTTTATTCTTTGTTAGTAACTTTAAAAATGCAAAATTATGTCACAGTTAGCGACTACTGCTTGTGGATGGCTCTGGATTGAGCTGATACAGGCAAAAGAAAAGAAAAGAAAAGAAAGAAGATTTCTTTCTCCCATATTTGGGCTGACAGGGTGCACAGTCAAGATAAAATCTCCTCCCTCTGTCTCTCTCCTGATATAGCTGACAAAGTGAGAAAGAGCCTGTGGCCTGGAGGTTAATACAACTGCCTAACATGCATATAGCCCAGGTTCGAATTTCAGAAGTATAAATCTGGCTGAAGAGAGTTAAGAAACTCGAAAAGCTATCCCAGTTCTGTCTTTATTCTTTGTTAGCAACCTTAAAAAATGCAAAATGATGTTGCAGTTCGTGACTGCTGATTGTGGATGGACCTGGATTGATCTGATACAGGAAAAAGAAGAGAAAAGAAAGATTTCTTTCTCCCATATTTGGGCTGACAGGGTGCACATTCAAGGTAAAATCTTCTCCCGCTGTCTCTCTCCTGATATAGCTGACAAAGTGAGAAAGAGCCTGTGGCCTGGAGGTTAATACAACTGCCTAACATGCATATAGCCCAGGTTCGAATTCAGAAGTGTAAGTCTGGCTAAAGAGAGTTAAGAAACTCGAAATAGCTATCCCAGTTCTCTCTTTATTCTTTGTTAGCAACCTAAAAAAATGCAAAATGATGTCGCAGTTAGCGACTGCTGCTTGTGGATTGTTCTGGATTGAGCTGATATAGGAAAATGAAAAGAAAAGAAAGAAGATTTCTTTCTCCCATATTTGGGCTGAAGTGTGCACATTCAAGGTAAAATCTTCTCCCCCTGTCTCTCTCCTGATATAGCTGACAAAGTGAGAAAGACCCTGTGCCTAGAGGTTAATACAACTGCCTAACATGAATAGCCCAGATTCGAATCTGAGAAGAGTAAGTGTGTTGAAGAGAGTTAAGAAACTCGAAATTAGCTATCCCAGTTCTCTCTTATTCTTTGTTAGAACTTTAAAAAAATGCAAAATGATGTCGCAGTTAGCGACTGCTGCTTGTGGATGGCTCTGGATTGAGCTGATACAGGAAAATGAAAAGAAAAGAAAAGAAAGAAGATTCCTTTCTCCCATATTTGTGATAACAGGGTGCACATTAAAGGTAAAATCTCCTCCCCCTTTTTCTCTCCTGATATAGCTGACAAGGTGAGAAAGAGCCTGTGCCTCGAGGTTAATACAACTGCCTAACATGAATATAGCCCAGGTTCGAACTTCAGAAGTATAAGTCTAGCTAAAGAGAGTTAAGAAACTCGAAATAGCTATCCCAGTTCTCTCTTTATTCTTTGTTAGCAACCTAAAAAAATGCAAAATGATGTCGCAGTTAGCGACTGCTGCTTGTGGATTGTTCTGGATTGAGCTGATATAGGAAAATGAAAAGAAAAGAAAGAAGATTTCTTTCTCCCATATTTGGGCTAACAGGGTGCACATTCAAGGTAAAATCTCCTCCCACTTTCTCTCTCGTGATATAGCTGACAAAGTGAGAAAGTGTCTGTGCCTTAGAGGTTAATCAAACTGCCTAGCATGCATATAATCCAGGTTCGAATCTCAGAAGAATAAGTCTGGCTGAGGAGAGTTAAGAAATTCAAAATAGGTATCCCAGTTCTTCTCTTTATTCTATATTAGCAACCTAAAAAAATGCAAAATGATGTTCCAGTTGGCGACTGCTGCTTGTGGATTGTTCTGGATTGAGCTGATATAGGAAAATGAAAAGAAAATAAAGAAGATTTCTTTCTCCCATATTTGGGCTAACAGGGTGCACATTCAAGGTAAAATCTCCTCCCTGTCTCTCTCCTGATATAGCTGACAAAGTGAGAAAGAGCCTGTTACCTAGAGGTTAATTCTACTGCCTAACATGCATATAGCCCAGGTTCAAATCTCAGAAGAGTAAGTGTGGCTGAAGAGAGTTAAGAAATTCGAAATAGCTATCCCAGTTCTCTCTTTATTCTTTGTTAGTAACTTTAAAAAATGCAAAATGATGTTCCAGTTGGCGACTGCTTCTTGTGGATCGCTCTGGATTGAGCTGATACAGGCAAAAGAAAAGAAAAGGAAAGAAAGAAGATTTCTTTCTATCATATTTGGGCTGACAGGGTGCACATTCAAGGTAAAATCCCCTCCCGGTCTCTCTCCTGATACAGCTGACAAAGTGAGAAAGTGTCTGTGCCTTAGAGGTTAATACAATTGCCTAGCATGCATATAATCAAGGTTCGAATCTCAGAAGAATAAGTCTGGCTGAGGAGAGTTAAGAAACTCGAAATAGCTATCCCAGTTCTTCTCTTTATTCTGTGTTAGCAACCCTAAAAAATGCAAAATGATGTCGCAGTTGAGGGATGCTGCTTGTGGATGGATCTGGATTGAGCTGATACAGGCAAAAGAAAAGAAAAAAAAAGAAAGAAGATTTCTTTCTCCCATATTTGGGCTGACAGGGTGCACATTCAAGGTAAAATCTCCTCCCCCTTTCTCTCTCCTGATATAGCTGACAAAGTGAGAAAGAGCCTGTGCCTAGAGGTTAATACAACTGCCTAAAATGAATATAGCCCAGGTTCGAATCTGAGAGAGTAAGTGTTGCTGAAGAGAGTTAAGAAACTCGAAATAGCTATCCCAGTTCTCTCTTTATTCTTTGTTAGTAACTTTAAAAAATGCAAAATGATGTCCCAGTTGCCGCATGCTGCTTGTGGATGGCTCTGGATTGAGCTGATACAGGCAAAAGAAAAGAAAAGAAAAGAAAGAAGATTTCTTTCTCCCATATTTGGGCTGACAGGGTGCACATTCAAGATAAAATCTCGTCCCTCTGTGTCTCTCCTGATATAGCTGACAAAGTGAGAAAGTGTCTCTGCCTTAGAGGTTAATACAACTGCCTAACATGCATATAGCCCAGGTTCGAAACTCAGAAGAGTAAGTGTGGCTGAAGAGAGTTAAGAAATTCGAAATAGGTATCCCAGTTCTTCTCTTTATTCTATATTAGCATCCTAAAAAAATGCAAAATGATGTTCCAGTTGGCGACTGCTGCTTGTGGATTGTTCTGGATTGAGCTGATATAGGAAAATGAAAAGAAAAGAAAGAAGATTTCTTTCTCCCATATTTGGGCTAACAGGGTGCACATTCAAGGTAAAATCTCCTCCCTGTCTCTCTCCTGATATAGCTGACAAAGTGAGAAAGAGCCTGTTACCTAGAGGTTAATACTACTGCCTAACATGCATATAGCCCAGGTTCAAATCTCAGAAGAGTAAGTGTAGCTGAAGAGAGTTAAGAAATTCGAAATAGCTATCCCAGTTCTCTCTTTATTCTTTGTTAGTAACTTTAAAAAATGCAAAATGATGTCACAGTTGGCGACTGCTGCTTGTGGATGCCTCTGGATTGAGCTGATACAGGAAAAAGAAAAGAAAAGAAAGAAGGTTTCTTTCTCCCATATTTGGGCTGACAGGGTGCACATTCAAGATAAAATCTCCTCCCTCTGTCTCTCTCCTGATAGAGCTGACAAAGTGAGAAAGTGTCTGTGGCTTAGAGGTTAATACAACTGCCTAGCATGCATATAGTCCAGGTTCGAATCTCAGAAAAATAAGTCTGGCTGAAGAGAGTTAAGAAACTCGAAATAGCTATCCCAGTTCTTCTCTTTATTCTTTGTTAGTAACCTAAAAAAATGCAAAATAATGTCGCAGTTGGCGACTGCTGCTTGTGGATGGCTCTGGATTGAGCTGATACAGGCAAAAGAAAAGAAAAGAAAGAAGATTTCTTTCTCCCATATTTGGACTGACAGGGTTCACATTCAAGGTAAAATCTCCTCCTCCTGTGTCTTTCCTGATATAGCTGACAAAGTGAGAAAGAGCCTTTTACCTAGAGGTTAATACTACTGCCTAACATGCATATAGCCCAGGTTCGAATCTCAGAAGAGTAAGTGTGGATGAAGAGAGTTAAGAAATTGGAAATAGCTAAACCCAGTTCTCTCTTTATTCTTTGTTAGTAACTTTAAAAAATGCAAAACGATGTTCCAGTTGGCGACTGCTGCTTGTGGATGGCTCTGGATTGAGCTGATACAGGCAAAAGAAAAGAAAAGAAAAGAAAAGAAAAGAAAGAAGATTACTTTCTCCCATATTTGGGCTCACAGGGTGCACATTCAAGGTAAAATCTCCTCCCTTTGTCTCTTTCCTGATATAGGTGACAAAGTGAGAAAGAGCCTGTGCCTGGAGGTTAATACAACTGCCTAACATGAATATAGCCCAGGTTCGAATCTGAGAAGAGTAAGTGTGGTTGAAGAGAGTTAAGAAACTCGAAATAGCTATCCCAGTTCTGTCTTTATTCTTTGTTAGCAACCTAAAAAAACGCAAAATGATGTCGCAGTTAGCGACTGCTGCTTGTGGATTGTTCTGAATTGAGCTGATATAGGAAAATGAAAAGAAAAGAAAGAAGATTTCTTTCTCCCATATTTGGACGGACCGGGCGCACATTCAAGGTAAAATCTTCTCCCCCTGTCTCTCTCCTGATATAGCTTGCAAAGTGTGAAAGAGCCTGTGGCCTGGAGGTTAATACAACTGCCTAAAATGAATATAGTCCAGGTTTGAATCTGAGAAGAGTAAGTGTTGCTGAAGAGAGTTAAGAAACTCGAAATAGCTATCCCAGTTCTCTCTTTATTCTTTGTTAGTAACTTTTAAAAATGCAAAATGATGTCGCAGTTAGCGACTGCTGCTTATGGATGGTTCTGGATTGAGCTGATACAGGAAAATGAAAAGAAAAGAAAAGAAAGATTTCTTTCTCCCATATTTGGGCTGACAGAGTGCACATTCAAGATAAAATCTCCTCTCTCTGTGTCTCTCCTGATATAGCTGACAAAGTGAGAAATTTCTGTGCCTTAGAGGTTAATACAACTGCCTAACATGCATATAGCCCAGGTTCAAATCTCAGAAGAGTAAGTGTGGCTGAAGAGAGTTAAGAAACTCAAAATAGCTATCCCAGTTCTCTCTTTATTCTTTGTTAGTACCTTTAAAAAATGCAAAATGATGTCACAGTTGGCGACTGCTGCTTGTGGATGCCTCTGGATTGAGCTGATACAGGAAAAAGAAAAGAGAAGAAAGAAGGTTTCTTTCTCCCATATTTGGGCTGACAGGGTGCACATTCAAGGTAAAATCTTCTCCCGCTGTCTCTCTCCTGATATAGCTGACAAAGTGAGAAAGAGCCTGTGGCCTGGAGGTTAATACAACTGCCTAACATGCATATAGCCCAGGTTCGAACTTCAGAAGTATAAGTCTGGCTAAAGAGAGTTAAGAAACTCGAAATAGCTATCCCAGTTCTCTCTTTATTCTTTGTTAGCAACCTAAAAAAATGCAAAATGATGTCGCAGTTAGCGACTACTGCTTGTGGATGGCTCTGGATAGAGCTGATACAGGAAAATGAAAAGAAAAGAAAAGAAAGAAGATTTCTTTCTCCCATATTTGGGATAACAGGGTGCACATTCAAGGTAAAACCTCCTCCCCTTGTCTCTCTCCTGATATAGGTGATAAAGTGAGAAAGAGCCTGTGCCTAGAGGTTAATATAACTGCCTAACATGAATATAGGCCAGGTTCGAATCTGAGAAGAGTAACTGTGGTTGAAGAGAGTTAAGAAACTCGAAATAGCTATCCCAGTTCTCTCTTTATTCTTTGTTAGCGACCTAAAAAAACGCAAAATGATGTCGCAGTTAGCGACTGCTGCTTGTGGATTGTTCTGGATTGAGCTGATGTAGGAAAATGAAAAGAAAAGAAAGAAGATTTCTTTCTCCCATATTTGGACGGACAGGGTGCACATTCAAGGTAAAATCTTCTCCCCCTGTCTCTCTCCTGATATAGCTTGCAAAGTGTGAAAGAGCCTGTGCTAGAGGTTAATACAACTGCCTAACATGCATATAGCCCAGGTTCAAATCTCAGAAGAGTAAGTCTGGCTGAAGAGAGTTAAGAAACTCGAAATAGCTATCCCAGTTCTCTCTTTATTCTTTGTTAGTAACTTTAAAAAATTCAGAATGATTTCACAGTTAGCGACTGCTGATTGTGTATGGTTCTGGATTGAGCTGATACAGGCAAAAGAAAACAAAAGAAGGAAGTTTCTTTCTCCTATATTTGGGCTGACAGGGTGCACATTCAAGGTAAAATTTCCTCCCCTTGTCTCTCTCCTGATATAGCTGACAAAGGGAGAAAGAGCCTGTGCCGTGGAGGTTTATACAACTGCCTAACATGCATATAGCCCTGGTTCGAATTTCAGAAGTATAAGTCTTGCTGAAGAGAGTTAAGAAACTCGAAATAGCTATCCCAGTTCTCTCTTTATTCTTGTTAGCAACCTAAAAAATGCAAAATGATGTCGCAGTTGGTGACTGCTGCTTGTGGAAGGCTCTGGATTGAGCTCATACAGGAAAAAGAAAAGAAAAGAAAACAAAGAAGATTTCTTTCTTCCATATTTGGGCTGACAGGGTGCACATTCAAGGTAAAATGTCCTCCCTGTCTCTCTCCTGATATAGCTGACAAAGTAAGAAAGTGTCTGTGCCTTAGAGGTTAATAGAACTGCCTAGCATGCACATAGTCCAGGTTCGAATCTCAGAAGAATAAGTCTGGCTGAAGAGAGTTAAGAAACTCGAAATAGCTATCCCAGTTCTGTCTTTATTCTTTGTTAGTAACTTTAAAAAATGCAAAATGATGTCACAGTTGGCGACTGCTGCTTGTGGATGGCTCTGGATTGAGTTGTTACAGGCGAAAGAAAAAAAAGAAAAGAAAGAAGATTTCTTTCTCCCATATTTGGGCTGACAGGGTGCACATTCAAGGTAAAATCTCCTCCCCCTTTCTCTCTCCTGATATAGCTGACAAAGTGAGAGTGTGTCTGTGGCCTAGAGAGTAATAATACTGTCTAACATGCATATAGCCCAGATTCTAATCTCAGAAGAGTAAGGCCGCCTGAAGAAAGTTAAGAAACTCTAAATAGCTATCCTATTTTTCTCTTTATTCTCTGTTAGCAACCTAAAAAAATGCAAAATGATGTTGCAGTTGGCGACTGCTGCTTGTGGATGGCTCTGGATTGAGCTGATACAGGCAAAAGAAAAGAAGAGAAAGAAGATTTCTTTCTCCCATATTTGGACTGACAGGGTTCACATTTAAGGTAAAATCTCCTCCTCCTGTCTCTCTCCTGATATAGCTGACAAAGTGAGAAAGAGCCTGTTATCTAGAGGTTAATACAACTGCCTAAAATGCATATAGCCCAGGTTCGAATCTCAGAAGAGTAAGTGTGGCTGAAGAGAGTTAAGAAATTCGAACTAGCTATCCCAGTTCTCTCTTTATTCTTTGTTAGTAACTTTAAAAAATGCAAAATGATGTTCCAGTTGGCGACTGCTGCTTGTGGATGGCTCTGGATTGAGCTGATACAGGCAAAAGAAAAGAAGAGAAAGAAGATTTCTTTCTCCCATATTTTGGCTGACAGGGTGTACATTCAAGGTAAAATCTCCTTCCCATGTCTCTCTCCTGATATAGCTGACAAAGTGAGAAAGAGCCTTTGTCTAGAGGTTAATACAACTGCCTAACATGCATATAGCCTAGGTTCGAATCTCAGAAGAGTAAGTGTGGCTGAAGAGAGTTAAGAAATTCGAAATAGCTATCCCAATTCTCTCTTTATTCTTTGTGAGCAACTTTAAAAAATGCAAAATGATGTGGCAGTTGGCGACTGCTGCCTGTGGATGGTTCTGGATTGAGCTGATACAGGAAAATGAAAAGGAAAGAAAAGAAAAGAAAGAAGATTTCTTTCCCCCATATTTGGGCTGATAGTGTGCATATTCAAGGTAAAATATTCTCCCCCTGTCTCTCTCCTGATATAGCTGACAAAGTGAGGAAGAGCCTGTGGCCTGGAGGTTAATACAACTGCCTAACATGCATATAGCCCAGGTTCGAATCTCAGAAGAGTAAGTGTGGCTGAAGAGAGTTAAGAAATTCGAAATAGTTATCCAGTTCTCTCTTTATTCTTTGTTAGTAACTTTAAAAAATGCAAAATGATGTTCCAGTTGGCGACTGCTGCTTGTGGATGGCTGTGGATTGAGATGATAAAGGCAAAAGAGAATAAAAGAAAAGAAAGATTTCTTTCTCCATATTTGGACTGACAGGGTTCACATTCAAGATAAAATTTCCTCCTTCTGTCTCTCTCCTGATATAGCTGACAAAGTGAGAAAGAGCCTGTTACCTAGAGGTTAATACTACTGCCTAACATACATATAGCCCAGGTTCAAATCTCAGAAGAGTAAGTGAGGCTGAAGAGAGTTAAGAAATTTGAAATAGCTATCCCAGTTCTCTCTTTATTCTTTGTTAGTAACTTTAAAAAATGCAAAATGATGTTCCAGTTGGCGACTGCTTCTTGTGGATGGCTCTGGATTGAGTTGATACAGGGAAAAGAAAAGAAAAGAAAAGAAAGAAGATTTCTTTCTCCCATATTTGGGCTGACAGGGTGCACATTCAAGGTAAAATCTCCTCCCCTTGTCTCTCTCCTGATATAGCTGACAAAGTGAGAAAGAGCCTGTGGCCTGGAGGTTAATACAACTGCCTAACATGCATATAGCCCAGGTTCGAATTTCAGAAGTATAAATCTGGCTGAACAGAGTTAAGAAACTCGAAAAGCTATCCCAGTTCTCTCTTTATTCTTTGTTAGCAACCTAAAAAAATGCAAAATGATGTCGCAGTTAGTGACTGCTGCTTGTGGATGGCCCTGGATTGAGCTGATAGAGGAAAAAGAAAAGAAAAGAAAAGAAAGAAGATTTCTTTCTCCCATATTTGGGCTGACAGGGTGCACATTCAAGGTAAAATCTCCTCCCCCTTTCTCTCTCCTGATATAGCTGACAAAGTGAGAAAGAGCCTGTGCCTAGAGGTTAATACAACTGCCTAAAATGAATATAGCCCAGGTTCGAATCTGAGAAGAGTAAGTGTTGCTGAAGAGAGTTAAGAAACTCGAAATAGCTATCCCAGTTCTCTCTTTATTCTTTGTTAGTAACTTTAAAAAATGCAAAATGATGTCGCAGTTGGCGCATGCTGCTTGTGGATGGCTCTGGATTGAGCTCATACAGGCAAAAGAAAAGAAAAGAAAAGAAAGAAGATTTCTTTCTCCCATATTTGGGCTGAGAGGGTGCACATTCAAGATAAAATCTCGTCCCTCTGTCTCTCTCCTGATATAGCTGACAAAGTGAGAAAGAGCCTGTGCCTAGAGGTTAATACAACTGCCTAAAATGAATATAGCCCAGGTTCGAATCTCAGAAGAGTAAGTGTGGCTGAAGAGAGTTAAGAAACTTGAAATAGCTATCCCAGTTCTCTCTTTATTCTTTGTTAGTAACTTTAAAAAATGCAAAATGATGTCACAGTTGGCGACTGCTGCTTGTGGATGGCTCTGGATTGAGCTGATACAGGCAAAAGAAAAGAAAAGAAAAGAAAAGAAAAGAAAGAAGATTACTTTCTCCCATATTTGGGCTCACAGGGTGCACATTCAAGGTAAAACCTCCTCCCCTTGTCTCTCTCCTGATATAGGTGATAAAGTGAGAAAGAGCCTGTGCCTAGAGGTTAATACAACTGCCTAACATGAATATAGCCCAGGTTCGAATCTGAGAAGAGTAACTGTGGTTGAAGAGAGTTAAGAAACTCGAAATAGCTTTCCCAGTTCTGTCTTTATTCTTTGTTAGCAACCTAAAAAAATGCAAAATGATGTCGCAGTTAGCGACTGCTGCTTGTGGATTGTTTTGGATTGAGCTGATATAGGAAAATGAAAAGAAAAGAAAGAAGATTTCTTTCTCCCATATTTGGGCTGACAGTGTGCACATTCAAGGTAAAATCTTCTCCCCCTGTCTCTCTCCTGATATAGCTGACAAAGGGAGAAAGAGCCTGTGGCTAGAGGTTAATACAACTGCCTAACATGAACATAGCCCAGGTTCGAATCTGAGAAGAGTAAGTGTGGTTAAAGAGAGTTAAGAAACTCGAAATAGCTATCCCAGTTCTCTCTTTATTCTTTGTTAGTAACTTTAAAAAATGCAAAATGATGTCGCAGTTAGCGACTGCTGCTTGTGGATGGCTCAGGATTGAGCTGATACAGGAAAATGAAAAGAAAAGAAAAGAAAGAAGATTCCTTTCTCCCATATTTGGGATAACAGGGTGCACATTCAAGGTAAAAATCTCCTCCCCCTTTCTCTCTCCTGATATAACTGACAAAGTGAGAAAGAGCCTGTGCCTAGAGGTTAATACAACTGCCTAACATGAATATAGCCCAGGTTCGAAACTCAGAAGAGTAAGTGTGGTTGAAGAGAGTTAAGAAACTTGAAATAGCTATCCCAGTTCTCTCTTTATTCTTTGTTAGTAACTTTAAAAAATGCAAAATGATGTCACAGTTGGCGACTGCTGCTTGTGGATGCCTCTGGATTGAGCTGATAAAGGAAAAAGAAAAGAAAAGAAAGAAGATTTCTTTCTCCAATATTTGGGCTAACAGGGTGCACATTCAAGGTAAAATCTCCTCCCCCTTTCTCTCTCCTGTTATAGCTGACAAAGTGAGAAAGAGCCTGTGCCTCGAGGTTAATACAACTGCCTAACATGAATATAGCCCAGGTTCGAATCTCAGAAGAGTAAGTGTGGCTGAAGAGAGTTAAGAAATTCGAAATAGCTATCCCAGTTCTCTCTTTATTCTTTGTTAGTAACTTTAAAAAATGCAAAATGATGTTCCAGTTGGCGACTGCTGCTTGTGGATGGCTCTGGATTGAGGTGATACAGGAAAATGAAAAGAAAAGAAAAGAAAAGAAAGAAGATTCCTTTCTCCCATATTTGTGATAACAGGGTGCACATTAAAGGTAAAATCTCCTCCCCCTTTTTCTCTCCTGATATAGCTGACAAAGTGAGAAAGAGCCTGTGCCTCGAGGTTAATACAACTGCCTAACATGAATATAGCCCAGGTTCGAACTTCAGAACTATAAGTCTAGCTAAAGAGAGTTAAGAAACTCGAAATAGCTGTCCCAGTTCTCTCTTTATTCTTTGTTAGTAACTTTAAAAAATGCAAAATGATGTCACAGTTGGCGACTGCTCCTTGTGGATGGTTCTGGATTGAGCTGATACAGGAAAAAGAAAAGAAAAGGAAAGAAAGAAGATTTCTTTCTCTCATATTTGGGCTGACAGGGTGCACATTCAAGGTAAAATCCCCTCCCGGTCTCTCTCCTGATACAGCTGACAAAGTGAGAAAGTGTCTGTGCCTTAGAGGTTAATACATCTGCCTAGCATGCATATAATCCAGGTTCGAATCTCAGAAGAATAAGTCTGGCTGAGGAGAGTTAAGAAACTCGAAATAGGTATCCCAGTTCTTCTCTTTATTCTGTGTTAGCAACCTAAAACAATGCAAAATGATGTCGCAGTTGTTTATTGCTGCTTGTGGATGGCTCTGGATTGAGCTGATACAGGCAAAAGAAAAGAAAAGAAAAGAAAGAAGATTTCTTTCTCCCATATTTGGGCTGAAAGTGTGCACATTCAAGGTAAAATCTTCTCCCCCTGTCTCTCTCCTGATATAGCTGACAAAGTGAGAAAGACCCTGTGCCTAGAGGTTAATACAACTGCCTAACATGAATATAGCCCAGGTTTGAATCTGAGAAGAGTAAGTGTGGTTGAAGAGAGTTAAGAAACTCGAAATAGCTATCCCAGTTCTCTCTTTATTCTTTGTTAGTAACTTTAAAAAATGCAAAATGATGTCGCAGTTAGCGACTGCTGCTTGTGGATGGCTCTGGATTGAGGTGATACAGGAAAATGAAAAGAAAAGAAAAGAAAGAAGATTCCTTTCTCCCATATTTGTGATAACAGGGTGCACATTAAAGGTAAAATCTCCTCCCCCTTTTTCTCTCCTGATATAGCTGACAAAGTGAGAAAGAGCCTGTGCCTCGAGGTTAATACAACTGCCTAACATGAATATAGCCCAGGTTCGAACTTCAGAAGTATAAGTCTAGCTAAAGAGAGTTAAGAAACTCGAAATAGCTGTCCCAGTTCTCTCTTTATTCTTTGTTAGCAACCTAAAAAAATGCAAAATGATGTCGCAGTTATCGACTGCTGCTTGTGGATTGTTCTGGATTGAGCTGATATAGGAAAATGAAAAGAAAAGAAAGAAGATTTCTTTCTCCCATATTTGGGCTAACAGGGTGCACATTCAAGGTAAAATCTCCTCCCCCTTTCTCTCTCCTGATATAGCTGACAAAGTGAGAAAGTGTCTGTGCCTTAGAGGTTAATCAAACTGCCTAGCATGCATATAATCCAGGTTCGAATCTCAGAAGAATAAGTCTGGCTGAGGAGAGTTAAGAAATTCAAAATAGGTATCCCAGTTCTTCTCTTTATTCTATATTAGCAACCTAAAAAAATGCAAAATGATGTTCCAGTTGGCGACTGCTGCTTGTGGATTGTTCTGGATTGAGCTGATATAGGAAAATGAAAAGAAAAGAAAGAAGATTTCTTTCTCCCATATTTGGGCTAACAGGGTACACATTCAAGGTAAAATCTCCTCCCTGTCTCTCTCCTGATATAGCTGACAAAGTGAGAAAGAGCCTGTTACCTAGAGGTTAATACTACTGCCTAACATGCATATAGCCCAGGTTCAAATCTCAGAAGAGTAAGTGTGGCTGAAGAGAGTTAAGAAATTCGAAATAGCTATCCCAGTTCTCTCTTTATTCTTTGTTAGTAACTTTAAAAAATGCAAAATGATGTTCCAGTTGGCGACTGCTTCTTGTGGATGGCTCTGGATTGAGCTGATACAGGCAAAAGAAAAGAAAAGGAAAGAAAGAAGATTTCTTTCTATCATATTTGGGCTGAAGGGTGCACATTCAAGGTAAAATCCCCTCCCGGTCTCTCTCCTGATACAGCTGACAAAGTGAGAAAGTGTCTGTGCCTTAGAGGTTAATACAATTGCCTAGCATGCATATAATCCAGGTTCGAATCTCAGAAGAATAAGTCTGGCTGAGGAGAGTTAAGAAACTCGAAATAGGTATCCCAGTTCTTCTCTTTATTCTGTGTTAGCAACCTAAAAAAATGCAAAATGATGTCGCAGTTGGCGGATGCTGCTTGTGGATGGCTCTGGATTGAGCTGATACAGGCAAAAGAAAAGAAAAAAAAAGAAAGAAGATTTCTTTCTCCCATATTTGGGCTGACAGGGTGCACATTCAAGGTAAAATCTCCTCCCCCTTTCTCTCTCCTGATATAGCTGACAAAGTGAGAAAGAGCCTGTGCCTAGAGGTTAATACAACTGCCTAAAATGAATATAGCCCAGGTTCGAATCTGAGAAGAGTAAGTGTTGCTGAAGAGAGTTAAGAAACTCGAAATAGCTATCCCAGTTCTCTCTTTATTCTTTGTTAGTAACTTTAAAAAATGCAAAATGATGTCGCAGTTGGCGCATGCTGCTTGTGGATGGCTCTGGATTGAGCTGATACAGGCAAAAGAAAAGAAAAGAAAGAAGATTTCTTTCTCCCATATTTGGACTGACAGGGTGCACATTCAAGATAAAATCTCGTCCCTCTGTGTCTCTCCTGATATAGCTGACAAAGTGAGAAAGTGTCTGTGCCTTAGAGGTTAATACAACTGCCTAACATGCATATAGCCCAGGTTCGAAACTCAGAAGAGTAAGTGTGGCTGAAGAGAGTTAAGAAACTCGAAATATCTAAACCAGTTCTCTCTTTATTCTTTGTTAGTAACTTTAAAAAATGCAAAATGATGTCACAGTTGGCGACTGCTCCTTGTGGATGGTTCTGGATTGAGCTGATACAGGAAAAAGAAAAGAAAAGAAAGAAGGTTTCTTTCTCCCATATTTGGGCTGACAGGGTGCACATTCAAGATAAAATCTCCTCCCTCTGTCTCTCTCCTGATATAGCTGACAAAGTGAGAAAGTGTCTGTGGCTTAGAGGTTAATACAACTGCCTAGAATGCATATAGTCCAGGTTTGAATCTCAGAAGAGTAAGGCTGGCTGAAGAGAGTTAAGAAACTCGAAATAGCTATCCCAGTTCTTCTCTTTATTCTTTGTTAGCAACCTAAAAAAATGCAAAATAATGTCGCAGTTGGCGACTGCTGCTAGTGGATGGATCTGGATTGAGCTGGTACAGGCAAAAGAAAAGAAAAGAAAGAAGATTTCTTTCTCCCATATTTGGATTGACAGGGTTCACATTCATGGTAAAATCTCCTCCTCCTGTCTCTTTCCTGATATAGCTGACAAAGTGAGAAAGAGCCTGTTACCTAGAGGTTAATACTATTGCCTAACATGCACATAGCCCAGGTTCGAATCTCAGAAGAGTAAGTGTGGCTGAAGAGAGTTAAGAAATTGGAAATAGCTAAACCCAGTTCTCTCTTTATTCTTTGTTAGTAACTTTAAAAAATGCAAAATGATGTTCCAGTTGGCGACTGC
>NW_024098998.1:0-7426 GCF_016545835.1 Crotalus tigris
GGTAATTTTTGTTCTCCAGAGGTGAAACTTTTTTTTTTCACCCAGAATGTAAAAACAGACCGTCAGGAATGCGTTCGGGTTAAATTTCATGCTTAAAAATGGTGCTTTGTACACAGTTTTTAAAATTGAGGCACGTTTTGTGGTTGATCACATAAGATGGAAATTCCTGATGCCGGGGTCAGGGATTTTTGTGCTCCGTAGGTGAAAAATTTTTTAGCACCCAAATGTATAAACGGATGTCAGAATGGGATTTGGGGTTAAATTTAATGCTTAAAAAAGGTTCTTTTTGTAGTTTTTAAAAATTGAGACATTTGGTGTCCAGGGAAGGAAATTCCTGATGCCAGGGTCAGGTATTTTTGTGCTCCGCAGGTGAAAATTTTTGTTTCACCCAAATGTAAAAACAGACATCAGAATGCGATTCGGGGTTAAATTTCATCCTTAAAAAAAGTGCTTTTTGTAGTTTTTAAAAATTGAGCCGTTTTTGTGTCCGGGGAAGGAAATTCCTGATGCCGGGGTCAGGTATTTTTGTGCTCCAGATTGTTGAAATTTTTGTTTTCACCCAAAATGTAAAAACAACGTCCAATGTGATTCGTGGTTTGCGAGCTTTTCAATCTTAAATATCTGCTTATTTGTAGTTTTTAAAAATTGGAGCCCCATTTTTGCGTGTGTCCGTGAAAGAAAACTCCTGATGCCGAGGGGGTACAGGGTATTTTTGTACTCCGGAGGTGGGAAAAGTTTTTTTTATCACTGCCAATGCTAAAAGAACCAGTACGTCAATGCGCTGCTCGCTGGGGTTAAATTTCATCCTTAAAAAAGTGCTTTTTGAGTTTTTAAAATTGAGCCATTTTGGTGTCCAGGGAAGGAAATTCCTGATGCCAGTGTCAGGGATTTTTGTGCTCCGGAGGTGAAAATTTTTGTTTCACCCAAATGTGAAAACGGACGTCAGAATGGGATTCCGGTTAAATTTCATGCTTAAAAAGGTGCTTTTTGTAGTTTTGAAAAATTGAGCCATTTTGGTGTCCGTGGAAGGAAACTCCTGATGCCGGGGTCAGGTATTTTTGTGCTCCGGAGGTGAAAATTTTTTTTTCACCCAAATGTAAAAACAGACGTCAGAATGCGCTTCGGGGTTAAATTTCATGCTTAAAAAAGGTGCTTTTTGTAGTTTTTAAAAATTGAGCCGGTTTTGTGTCCGGGGAAGGAAATTTCTGATGCCGGCCGGGGTCAGGGATTTTTGTGCACCGGAGGTGAAAATTTTTTTTTGACCCAAATGTATAAACGGACGTCAGAATGGGATTCGGGGTTAAATTTAATGCTTAAAAAAGGTGCTTTTTTTAGTTTTTAAAAATTGAGCCATTTTGGTGTCCGTGGAAGTAAATTCCTGATACCGGGGTCAGGGATTTTTGTGCTCCGTTGGTGAAAAAATTTTTAGGACCCAAATGTATAAACGAATGTCAGAATGGGATTCGGGGTTAAATTTCATCCTTAGAAATGGTGCTTTCTGTAGTTTTCAAAAATTGAGCCATTTTGGTGTCCAGGGAAGGAAATTCCTGATGCCAGTGTCAGGGATTTTTGTGCTCCGGAGGTGAAAATTTTTGTTTCACCCAAATGTGAAAACGGACGTCAGAATGGGATTCCGGTTAAATTTCATGCTTAAAAAGGTGCTTTTTGTAGTTTTTAAAAATTGAGCGCCGTTTTTGTGTCACGGGAAGGAAATTCCTGATGCCGGGGTCAGGTATGTTTGTGCTCCAGATTTTGAATTTTTGTTTCACCCAAATGTCAAACAAACGTCACGAAATGTATTCCTGGGTTACAATTTCAATCTTAAATATGCTGCTTTTGTAGTTTTTTAAAAAATTGAGCCGTTTTTGTGTCCGTGGAAGGAAATTCCTGATGCCGGGGTCAGGGATTTTTGTGCTCCGGAGGTGAAAATTTTGTTTTCACCCAAATGTATAAACGGACATCAGAATGGGATTCGGGGCTAAATTTAATGCTTAAAAAGGTGCTTTTTGTAGTTTTTAAAAATTGAGCCATTTTGGTGTCCAGGGAAGGAAATTCCTGATGCCCGGGTCAGGGATTTTGGTGCTCCGGAGGTGAAATTTTTTTTTTCAACCAAATGTATAAACAGACTCAGAATGCGCTTCGGGGTTAAATTTCATGCTTAAAAAAGTGCTTTCTTGTAGTTTTTTAAAAAGTGAGCCATTTTGGTGTCCAGGGAAGGAAATTTCTGATGCCGGCCGGGGTCAGGGATTTTTGTGCACCGGAGGTGAAAATTTTTGTTTGACGCACCCAAATGGTATAAACGACGTCAGAATGGGGGATTCGGGGTAAATTTAATGCTTAAAAAAGGTGCTTTTTTGTAGTTTTTTTAAAAAATTGAGCCATTTTGTGTCCGGGGAAGGAAATTCCTGATGCCGGGGTCAGGGATTTTTCTACTCCGTAGGTGAAAAAATTTTTAGGACCCAAATGTATAAACGGATGTCAGAATGGGATTCGGGGTTAAATTTCATCCTTAGAAATGGTGCTTTCTGTAGTTTTCAAAAATTTAGCCATTTTGGTGTCCATGGAAGGAAATTTCTGATGCCGGGGTCAGGGATTTTTTTGCTCCGGAGGTGAAAATTTTTTTGGGACCCAAATGTATAAACAGATGTCAGAATGGGATTTGGGGTTAAATTTAATGCTTAAAAAAGGTTCTTTTTGTAGTTTTTAAAAATTGAGACGTTTGATGTCCAGGGAAGGAAATTCCTGATGCCAGGGTCAGGTATTTTTGTGCTCCGCAGGTGAAAATTTTTGTTTCACCCAAATGTAAAAACAAACGTCAGAATGTGATTCGGGGTTAAATTTCAATCTTAAATATGCTGCTTTTTGTAGTTTTTAAAAATTGAGCCATTTTGGTGTCCGTGGAAAGAAACTCCTGATGCCGGGGTCAGGTATTTTTGTACTCCGGAGGTGAAAAGTTTTTTTTCACCCAAATGTAAAAACAGACGTCAGAATGCGCTTCGGGGTTAAATTTCATCCTTAAAAAAAGTGCTTTTTGTAGTTTTTAAAAATTGAGCCGTTTTTGTGTCCAGGGAAGGAAATTCCTGATGCCGGGGTCAGGTATTTTTGTGCTCCGGAGGTGAAAAATTTTTTTTCACCCAAATGTAAAAACAGACGTCAGAATGCGCTTCGGGGTTAAATTTCATCCTTAAAAAAAGTGCTTTTTGTAGTTTTTAAAAATTGAGCCGTTTTTGTGTCCGGGGAAGGAAATTCCTGATGCCGGGGTCAGGTATTTTTGTGCTCCGGAGGTGAAAAATTTTTTTTCACCCAAATGTAAAAACAGACATCAGAATACGCTTCGGGGTTAAATTTCATCCTTAAAAAAGGTGCTTTTTGTAGTTTTTAAAAATTGAGCCGTTTTTGTGTCCCGGGAAGGAAATTCCTGATGCCGGGGTCAGGGATTTTTGTGCTCCGGAGGTGAAAATTTTTTTTTTGACCCAAATGTATAAATGGATGTCAGAATGGGATTCAGGGATAAATTTCATGCTTAAAAAAGGTGCTTTTTGTAGTTTTTAAAAATTCAGCCGTTTTGATGTCCGGGGAAGGAAATTTCTGATGCGGGGGTCAGGGATTTTTTTTCTCCGGAGGTGAAAATTTTTTTTTTGACCCAAATGTATAAACGGATGTCAGAATGGGATTCAGGGATAAATTTCATGCTTAAAAAGGTGCTTGGGTTGGAGAAGTTTTTAAAAATTGAGCCATTTTGGTGTCCGTGGAAGTAAATTCCTGATACCGGGGTCAGGGATTTTTGTGCTCCGTTGGTGAAAAAATTTTTAGGACCCAAATGTATAAACGGATGTCAGAATGGGATTCGGGGTTAAATTTCATCCTTAGAAAGTGGTGCTTCTTAGTTTTCAAAAATTGAGCCATTTTGGTGTCCAGGGAAGGAAATTCCTGATGCCGGTGTCAGGGATTTTTGTGCTCCGGAGGTGAAAATTTTTGTTTCACCCAAATGTGAAAACGGGCATCAGAATGGGATTTCGGGTTAAATTTCATGGATAAAAAAGGTTCTTTTTGTAGTTTTTAAAAATTGAGCCGTTTTTGTGTCCGGGGAAGGAAATTCCTGATGCCGGGGTCAGGTATTTTTGTGCTCCAGATGTGAAATTTTTGTTTCACCCAAATGTAAAAACAAACGTCAGAATGTGATTCGGGGTTAAATTTCAATCTTAAATATGCTGCTTTTTGTAGTTTTTAAAAATTGAGCCATTTTGGTGTCCGTGGAAAGAAACTCCTGATGCCGGGGTCAGGTATTTTTGTACTCCGGAGGTGAAAAATTTTTTTCCACCCAAATGTAAAAACAGACGTCAGAATGCGCTTCGGGGTTAAATTTCATCCTTAAAAAAAGTGCTTTTTGTAGTTTTTAAAAATTGAGCCGTTTTTGTGTCCAGGGAAGGAAATTCCTGATGCCGGGGTCAGGTATTTTTGTGCTCCGGAGGTGAAAATTTTTGTTTCACCGAAATGTAAAAACAGAGTCAGAATGCGATTCGGGGTTAAATTTCAAGCTTAAAAATGGTCCTTTTTTAGTTTTTAAAAATTGAGCCGTTTTGGTGTCCAGGGAAGGAAATTCCTGATGCCGGGGTCAGGTTTTTTGTGCTCTGGATGTGAAAATTTTTGTTTCACCCAAATATAAAAACCGACGTCAGAATGCGCTTCGGGGTTAAAGTTCATCCTTAAAAAACGTGCTTTTTCTAGTTTTTAAAAATTGAGACGTTTTCGTGTCCAGGGAAGGAAATTCCTGATGCCGGGGTCAGGGATTTTTGTTCTCTGGAGGTGAAAATTTTTGTTTCACCGAAAGGTAAAAACAGAAGTCAGAATGGGATTCGGGGTTAAATTTCAAGCTTAAAAATGGTCCTTTTTTAGTTTTTAAAAATTGAGCCGTTTTGGTGTCCAGGGAAGGAAATTCCTGATGCCGGGGTCAGGGATTTTTGTGCTCCGAAGGTGAAAATTTTTGTTTCACCCAAATATAAAAACCGACGTCAGAATGCGCTTAGGGGTAAATTTCATTCCTTAAAAAAAGTGCCTTTGGTAGTTTTTAAAAATTGAGCCGTTTTGTGTCAGGAAGGAAATTCCTGATCGCTGGGTTGGTCAGGTATTTTTGTGCTCCGGAGGTGAAAAATTTTTTTTCACCCAAATGTAAAAACAGACGTCAGAATGCGCTTCGGGGTTAAATTTCATCCTTAAAAAAAGTGCTTTTTGTAGTTTTTAAAAATTGAGCCGTTTTTGTGTCCGGGGAAGGAAATTCCTGATGCCGGGGTCAGGTATTTTTGTGCTCCGGAGGTGAAAATTTTTTTTTCACCAAAATGTAAAAACAGACGTCAGAATGCGCTTCGGGGTTAAATTTCATCCTTAAAAAAAGTGCCTTTTGTAGTTTTTAAAAATTGAGCCGTTTTTGTGTCCAGGGAAGGAAATTCCTGATGCCGGGGTCAGGTATTTTTGTGCTCCGGAGGTGAAAAATTTTTTTTCACCCAAATGTAAAAACAGACGTCAGAATGCGCTTTGGGGTTAAATTTCATCCTTAAAAAAGGTGCTTTTTGTAGTGTTTAAAAATTGAGCCGTTTTTGTGTCCGGGAAAGGAAATTCCTGATGCCGGGGTCAGGTATTTTTGTGCTCCGGAGGTGAAAAATTTTTTTTCACCCAAATGTAAAAACAGACATCAGAATACGCTTCGGGGTTAAATTTCATCCTTAAAAAAGGTGCTTTTTGTAGTTTTTAAAAATTGAGCCGTTTTTGTGTCCGGGGAAGGAAATTCCTGATGCCGGGGTCAGGTATTTTTGTGCTCCGGAGGTGAAAAAAATTTTTTCACCCAAATGTAAAAACAGACGTCAGAATGCGCTTCGGGGTTAAATTTCATGCTTAAAAAAGGTGCTTTTTGTAGTTTTTAAAAATTGAGCCATTTTGGTGTCCAGGGAAGGAAATTTCTGATGCCGGCCGGGGTCAGGGATTTTTGTGCACCGGAGGTGAAAATTTTTTTTTCACCCAAATGTAAAAACAGATGTCAGAATGCGCTTCGGGGTTAAATTTCATCCTTAAAAAAAGTGCCTTTTGTAGTTTTTAAAAATTGAGCCGTTTTTGTGTCCGGGGAAGGAAATTCCTGATGCCGGGGTCAGGTATTTTTATGCTCCGGAGGTGAAAAATTTTTTTTCACCCAAATGTTAAAAACAAGACGTCAGAATGCGCTTCGGGGTTAAATTTCAATCCTTAAAAAAAGGGGCTTTTGTTAGTGTTTAAAAATTTGAGCCGTTTTTGTGTCCGGGAAAGAAATTCCTGATGCCGGGGTCAGGTCATTTTGTGCTCCGGAGGTGAAAAATTTTTCACCCAAATGTACAAAAACAGACATCAGAATACGTCCCTTCGGTTAAATTTCATCCTTAAAAAAGGTGCTTTTTGTATTTTAAAAATTGAGCAGTTTTTGTGGCTGGGGAAGGAAAAATCCTGATGCGGGGGGGTCAGTTATTTTGTGCTCCGGAGGTGAAAAATTTTTTTTCACCCAACTGTAAAAACAGACGTCAGAATGCGCTTCGGGGTTAAATTTCATGCTTAAAAAAGGTGCTTTTTGTAGTTTTTAAAAATTGAGCCGTTTTTGTGTCCGGGGAAGGAAATTTCTGATGCCGGCCGGGGTCATGGATTTTTGTGCACCGGAGGTGAAAATTTTTTTTTGACCCAAATGTATAAACGGACGTCAGAATGGGATTCGGGGTTAAATTTAATGCTTAAAAAAGGTGCTGTTTGTAGTTTTTAAAAATTGAGCCATTTTGGTGTCCGTGGAAGTAAATTCCTGATACCGGGGTCAGGGATTTTTGTGCTCCGTTGGTGAAAAAATTTTTAGGACCCAAATGTATAAACGGATGTCAGAATGGGATTCGGGGTTAAATGTCATCCTTAGAAATGGTGCTTTCTGTAGTTTTCAAAAATTGAGCCATTTTGGTGTCCAGGGAAGGAAATTCCTGATGCCGGTGTCAGGGATTTTTGTGCTCTGGAGGTGAAAATTTTTGTTTCACCCAAATATAAAAACAGACGTCAGAATGCGATTCGGGGTTAAATTTCAAGCTTAAAAATGGTCCATTTTTAGTTTTTCAAAATTGAGCCGTTTTGGTGTCCAATGAAGGAAATTCCTGATGCCGGGGTCAGGGATTTTTGTGCTCTGGAGGTGAAAATTTTTGTTTCACCCAAATGTAAAAACAAACGTCAGAATGCGATTCGGGGTTAAATTTCAAGCTTAAAAATGGTCCTTTTTTAGTTTTTAAAAATTGAGCCGTTTTGGTGTCCAGGGAAGGCAATTCCTGATGCCGGGGTCAGGGATTTTTGTGCTCTGGAGGTGAAAATTTTTGTTTCACCCAAATATAAAAACCGACATCAGAATGCGATTCGGGGTTAAATTTCAAGCTTAAAA
>NW_024098999.1:0-3616 GCF_016545835.1 Crotalus tigris
GGATTTTTGTGTTCCGGAGGTGAAAATTTTTTTTGACCCAAATGTAAAAACGGACATCAGAATTGGATTCTGGGTTAAATTTCATACTTAAAAATGGTGCTTTATGTATTTTTAAAAATTGAGCCGTTTTGGTGTCCGGGGAATAAACTTCCTGATGCCGGGGTCAGGGATTTTTTGGCTGTGGAGGTGAAAAAAATTTTTTTGACCCAAATGTAAAAACAGACATCATAATTGGATTCGGTGTTAAATTTTATGCTTAAAAATGGTGCTTTATGTAGTTTTTAAAAATTGAGCCGTTTTGGTGTCCGGGGAAGGAAATTCCTGATGCCGGGGTCCGGGATTTTTGTGCTCTGGAGGTGAAAATTTTTTTTGACCCAAATGTAAAAACGGACATCAGAATTGGATTCCGGGTTAGATTTCATACTTAAAAATGGTGCTTTATGCAGTTTTTAAAATTTGAGCAGTTTTGGTGTCTGGGGAAGGAACTTCCTGAAGCCGGGGTCAGGGATTTTTGTGCTCTGGAGGTGAAAATTTTTTTTTGACCGAAATGTAAAAACGGACATCCGAATTGGATTTGGGGTTAAATTTCATGCTTAAAAATGGTGCTTTATGTAGTTTTTAAAAATTGAGCCGTTTTGGTTTCCGGGGAAAGAAATTCCTCTTGCCGGAGGGATTTTTGTGTTCCGGAGGTGAAATTTTTTTTTGACCCAAATGTAAAAACGGACATCAGAATTGGATTTGGGGTTAAATTTCATGCTTAAAATGGAGCTTTATGCAGTTTTTAAAAATTGAACCGTTGTGGTGACTGGGGAAGGAAATTCCTGATGCCGGGGTTAGGGATTTTGGTCCTCCGGAGGTGAAATTTTTTTTTGACCCAAATGTAAAAACGGACATCAGAATTGTATTTGAGGTTAAATTTCATGCTTAAAAATGTTGCTTTATGTAGTTTTAAAAAATTGAGCCGTTTTGGTGTCCGGGGTAGGAATTTCCTGATGCCGGGGTCAGGGATTTTTGTGCTCTGGAGGTGAAAATTTTTTTGGACCCAAATGTAAAAACGGATATCATAATTGGATTCGGGGTTAAATTTCATGCTTAAAAATGGTGCTTTATGTAGTTTTTAAAATTTGAGAAGTTTTGGTGTCTGGGGAAGGAAATTCTGATGCTGGGGTCAGGGATTTTTGTGCTCTGGAGGTGAAAATTTTTTTTTGACCGAAATGTAAAAACGGACATCCGAATTGGATTTGGGGTTAAATTTCATGCTTAAAAATGGAGCTTTATATAGTTTTTAAAAATTGAGCCGTTTTCGTGTCTGGGGAAGGAACTTCCTGATGCCGGAAGGATTTTTGTGTTCCGGAGGTGAAATTTTTTTTTGACCCAAATGTAAAAACGAACATCAGAATTAGATTTGGGGTTAAATTTCATGCTTAAAATGGTGCTTTATGCAGTTTTTAAAATTTGAGCAGTTTTGGTGTCTGGGGAAGGAAATTCCTGAAGCCGGGGTCAGGGATTTTTGTGCTCTGGAGGTGAAAATTTTTTTTTGACCGAAATGTAAAAACGGACATCCGAATTGGATTTGGGGTTAAATTTCATGCTTAAAAATGGTGCTTTATGTAGTTTTTAAAAATTGAGCCGTTTTGGTGTCCCGGGAAGGAAATTCCTGATGCCGGGGTCAGGGATTTTTGTGCTCCGGAGGTGAAATTTTTTTTTGAACCAAATATAAAAACGGACATCAGAATTAGATTCGGAATTAAATTCAAGCTTAAAAATGGTGCTTTATGTAGTTTTTAAATTTGGCCTCGGTTGGTGTCCGGGGGAGGAATTCCTGATTCCGTGGTCCGGATTTTTGTGCTCTGGAGTGAAAATTTTTTTTGACCCAAATGTAAAACGACATCAGAATTGATTCCGGGTTAATTTCATACTTAAAATGGTTTCTTTAATGCAGTTTTTTTAAAATTTTAGCAGTTTTTTGCTGTCTGGGTAAGGGAATTCCTGATCTGGGGTCAGGGACATTTTGGGCTGTGGAGGTGAAGAATTTTTTAGTGACCAAATGTAAAAACAGACTCAGAATTGGATTCGTGTTAAATGTCATGCTTGAAAATGGGCTTTATGTAGTTTTTTAAAATGAGCCGTTTTGGTGTCCGGGATGAAATTTCCTGATGCGGGGTCCGGGATTTTTGTGCTCCGGAGGTGAAATTTTTTTTTGACCCAAATGTAAAAACGGACTTCAGAATTGGATTCGGGATTAAATTTCATGCTTAAAAATGGTGCTTTATGTATTTTTTAAAATTGAGCCGTTTTGGTGATCGGGGAAGGACATTCCTGATGCCGGGGTCAGGGATTTTTGTGCTCTGGAGGTGAAAATTTTTTTTGACCCAAATGTAAAAACGAACATCAGAATTAGATTTGGGGTTAAATTTCATGCTTAAAATGGAGCTTTATGCAGTTTTTAAAAATTGAACCGTTTTGGTGACTGGGGAAGGAAATTCCTGATGCCGGGGTTAGGGATTTTTGTCCTCCGGAGGTGAAATTTTTTTTTGACCCAAATGTAAAAACGGACATCAGAATTGGATTTGAGGTTAAATTTCATGCTTAAAAATGTTGCTTTATGTAGTTTTAAAAAATTGAGCCGTTTTGGTGTCCGGGGAGGAATTTCCTGATGCCGGGGTCAGGGATTTTTGTGCTCTGGAGGTGAAAATTTTTTTGGACCCAAATGTAAAAACGGATATCATAATTGGATTCGGGGTTAAATTTCATGCTTAAAAATGGTGCTTTATGTAGTTTTTAAAATTTGAGCAGTTTTGGTGTCTGGGGAAGGAAATTCGTGATGCCAGGGTCAGGGATTTTTGTACTCTCGAGGTGAAAATTTTTTTTGACCCAAATGTAAAAACGGACATCAGAATTGGATTCGGGGTTAAATTTCATGCTTAAAAATGGAGCTTTATATAGTTTTTAAAAATTGAGCCGTTTTGGTGTCTGGGGAAGGAACTTCCTGATGCCGGAAGGATTTTTGTGTTCCGGAGGTGAAATTTTTTTTTGATCCAAATGTAAAAACGGACATCAGAATTGGATTTGGGGTTAAATTTCATGCTTAAAAATGGTGTTTTATGTAGTTTTTAAAAATTGAGCCGTTTTGGTGTCCGGGGAAGGAAATTCCTGATGCCGGGGTCCGGGATTTTTGTGCCATGGAGGTGAAAAATTTTTTTGACCCAAATGTAAAAACGGACATCAGAATTGGATTCCGGGTTAGATTTCATACTTAAAAATGGTGCTTTATGCAGTTTTTAAAATTTGAGCAGTTTTGGTGTCTGGGGAAGGAAATTCCTGAAGCCGGGGTCAGGGATTTTTGTGCTCTGGATGTGAAAATTTTTTTTTGACCGAAATGTAAAAACGGACATCCGAATTGGATTTGGGGTTAAATTTCATGCTTAAAAATGGTGCTTTATGTAGTTTTTAAAAATTGAGCCATTTTGGTTTCCGGGGAAAGAAATTCCTTTTGCCGGAGGGATTTTTGTGTTCCGTAGGTGAAATTTTTTTTTGACCCAAATGTAAAAACGGACATCAGAATTGGATTTGGGGTTAAATTTCAAGCTTAAAAATGGTGCTTTATGTAGTTTTT
>NW_024099000.1:0-17526 GCF_016545835.1 Crotalus tigris
TCAAAGAAATTTTTTTCATCTCCGGAGCACAAAAATCCGTGACCCCGGCATCAGGTATTTCCTTCCCTGCATACCAAAACGGCTCAAATTTTGAAAACTAGAAAAAGCAATATTTTTAAGCATGAAATTTACCCCCGAATCCCATTCTGAGGTCCGTTTTTACATTTGGGTCAAAAAAAAAATTTAACATCCGGAGCACAAAATCCGTAACCCCGGCATTAGAAATTTCCTTTCCTGGATAACAAAACGGCTCAATTTTTGAAAACTAGAAGAAGCACCATTTTTAAGCATGAAATTTAACCCCGAATCCCATTCTGAGGTCCGTTTTTACATTTGGGTCAAAGAAATTTTTTTCATCTCCGGAGCACTAAAATCCGTGACCCCGGCATCAGGGATTTCCTTCCCTGCATACCAAAATGGCTCAATTTTTGAAAACTACAAAAAGCACCATTTTTAAGCATGAAATTTAACTCGGAATCCAATTCTAAGGTCCGTTTTTACATTTCTGTAAAAAAAAAATTTTCATCTCCGGAGCACAAAAATCCGTGACCCCGGCATCAGGAATTTCCCTCCCCGGACACCAAAACGGCTCAATTTTTGAAAACTAGAAAAAGCACCATTTTTAAGCATTAAATTTAACCCAGAATTCCATTCTGAGGTCCGTTTTTACATTTCAGTCCAAAAAAATTTTTCATCTCCGGAGCACAAAAATCTATGACCCCGTCATCAGGGATTTCCTTCCCTGGATACCAAAATGTCTCAAATTTTGAAAACTAGAAAAAGCACCATTTTTAAGCATGAAATTTAACCCCGAATCCCATTCTGAGGTCCGTTTTTACATTTGGGTCAAAAAAAAAATTTCACATCCGGAGCACAAAAATCCGTGACCCCGGCATCAGGAATTTCCTTCCCCAGACACATCAGGGATTTCCTTCCCTGGATACCAAAATGGCTCAATTTTTGAAAACTAGACAAATCCCCATTTTTAAGCATGACATTTAACCCAGAATCACATTCTCAGGTCAGTTTTTACATTTGGGTCAAAAAAAAATTTTCACATTCGGAGCACAAAAATCCGTGACCCCGGCATCAGGAATTTCCCTCCCCGGACACTTCAGGGATTTCCTTCCCTGGATACCAAAATATCTCAATTTTTGAAAACTAGAAAAAGCACCATTTTTAAGCATGAAATTTAACCCCGAATCCCATTCTGAGATCCGTTTTTACATTTGGGTCAAAAAAAAATTTTCACATCCGGAGCATAAAAATCCGTGACCCCGGCATCAGGAATATCCTTCCCTGGATACCAAAACGGCTCAATTTTTGAAAACTAGAAGAAGCACCATTTTTAAGCATCAAATTTAACCCCGAATCCCATTCTGAGGTCTGTTTTTACATTTCGGTCAAAAAAAAATTTTCACATCCGGAGCACAAAAATCCGTGACCTCGGCATCAGGAATTTCCTTCCCCAGACACATCAGGGATTTCCTTCCCTGGATACCAAAATGGCTCAATTTTTGAAAACTAGACAAAATTTTTGAAAACTAGGACAAATCCCCATTTTAAGCATGAATTTAACCCCAGAATCACATTCTCAGGTCAGTTTAAATTGGGTCAAAAAAGAATTTCACATCAGAGCACAAAAATCCGTGACCCTTGCATCAGGGATTTCCTTCCTTGGATACCAAAACGGCTCAATTTTTGAAAACTAGAAAAAGCACCATTTTTAAGCATGAATTTAACCCCGAATCCCATTCTGAGGTCCGTTTTTACATTTGGGTCAAAGAAATTTTTTTCATCTCCGGAGCACAAAAATCCGTGACCCCGGCATCAGGAATTTACTTCCCTGGATACCAAAACGGCTCAAATTTTGAAAACTAGAAAAAGCACTATTTTTAAGCATGAAATTTAACCCCGAATCCCATTCTGAGGTCTGTTTTTACATTTGGGTCAAAAAAAATTTTCAACTCCGGAGCACAAAAATCCGTGACCCGGCATCAGGAATTTCCTTTCTGGATAACAAAACGGCTAATTGAAAAACTAGACAAATCAACAAATTGTTAAACGAAATTAACCCCGAATCCCAATTCTGAGGTCGTTTTTAATTTGGGTCAAAAAAAATTTTCATCTCCGGAGCTCAAAAATCTCTGACGCCGGCATCAGGAATTTCCTTCCCCGGACACTAAAACGGCTCAATTTTTGAAAACTAGAAGAAGCACCATTTTTAAGCATGAAATTTAACCCCGAATCCCATTCTGAGGTCCGTTTTTACATTTGGGTCAAAGAAATTTTTTTCATCTCCGGAGCACAAAAAATCGTGACCCCGGCATCAGGGATTTCCTTCCCTGCACTAAAACGGCTCAATTTTTGAAAACTACAAAAGCAAAAAGCCACCATTTTTAAGCATGAAATTTAACCCCGAATCCCATTCTGAGGACCGTTTTTACATTTGGGTCAAAGAAATTTTTTTCATCTCCGGAGCACAAAAATCCGTGACCCCGGCATCAGGAATTTCCTTCCCCAGACACATCAGGGATTTCCTTCCCTGGATAACAAAATGGCTCAATTTTTGAAAACTAGACAAATCCCCATTTTTAAGCATGAAATTTAACCCAGAATCACATTCTCAGGTCAGTTTTTACATTTGGGTCAAAAAAAAATTTTCACATTCGGAGCACAAAAATCCGTGACCCCGGCATCAGGAATTTCCCTCCCCGGACACATCAGGGATTTCCTTCCCTGGATACCAAAATATCTCAATTTTGGAAAACTAGAAAAAGCACCATTTTTAAGCATGAAATTTAACCCCGAATCCCATTCTGAGATCCGTTTTTACATTTGGGTCAAAAAAAATTTTTCACATCTGGAGCACAAAAATCCGTGACCCCGGCATCAGGAATATCCTTCCCCAGACACATCAGGGATTTCCTTCCCTGGATACCAAAACGGCTCAATTTTTGAAAACTAGAAGAAGCACCATTTTTAAGCATGAAATTAAACCCCAAATCCCATTCTGAGGTCCGTTTTTACATTTGGGTCAAAAAAAAATATTCATCCCCGCAGCACAAAAATCCGTGACCCCGGCATCAGGGATTTCCTTCCCTGGATACCAAAACGGCTCAAATTTTGAAAACTAGAAAAAGCACTATTTTTAAGCATGAAATTTAACCCCAAATCCCATTCTGAGGTCTGTTTTTACATTTGGGTCAAAAAAAATTTTCAACTCCGGAGCACAAAAATCCGTGACCCGGCATCAGGAATTTCCTTCCCCAGACACATCAGAGATTTCCTTCCCTGGATACCAAAATGGCTCAATTTTTGAAAAATAGACAAATCATCATTTTTAAGCATGAAATTTAACCCCGAATCCCATTCTGAGGTCCGTTTTTACATTTGGGTCAAAGAAATTTTTTTCATCTCCGGAGCACAAAAATCCGTGACCCCGGCATCAGGGATTTCCTTCCCTGCATACCAAAACGGCTCAAATTTTGAAAACTAGAAAAAGCAATATTTTTAAGCATGAAATTTACCCCTGAATCCCATTCTGAGGTCCGTTTTTACATTTGGGTCAAAAAAAAAATTTCACATCCGGAGCACAAAATCCGTAACCCCGGCATTAGAAATTTCCTTTCCTGGATAACAAAACGGCTCAATTTTTGAAAACTAGACAAATCACAATTTTTAAACATGAAATTTAACCCCGAATCCCATTCTGAGGTCCGTTTTTACATTTGGGTCAAAAAAAATTTTCATCTCCGGAGCTCAAAAATCTATGACGCCGGCATCAGGAATTTCCTTCCCCGGACACTAAAACGGCTCAATTTTTGAAAACTAGAAGAAGCACCATTTTTAAGCATGAAATTTAACCCCGAATCCCATTCTGAGGTCCGTTTTTACATTTGGGTCAAAGAAATTTTTTTCATCTCCGGAGCACAAAAAATCGTGACCCCGGCATCAGGGATTTCCTTCCCTGCATACCAAAACGGCTCAATTTTTGAAAACTACAAAAAGCACCATTTTTAAGCATGAAATTTAACTCGGAATCCAATTCTAAGGTCCGTTTTTACATTTCTGTAAAAAAAAAATTTTCATCTCCGGAGCACAAAAATCCGTGACCCCGGCATCAGGAATTTCCTTCCCCAGACACATCAGGGATTTCCTTCCCTGGATACCAAAATGGCTCAATTTTTGAAAACTAGACAAATCCCCATTTTTAAGCATGAAATTTAACCCAGAATCACATTCTCAGGTCAGTTTTTACATTTGGGTCAAAAAAAAATTTTCACATTCGGAGCACAAAAATCCGTGACCCCGGCATCAGGAATTTCCCTCCCCGGACACATCAGGGATTTCCTTCCCTGGATACCAAAATATCTCAATTTTGGAAAACTAGAAAAAGCACCATTTTTAAGCATGAAATTTAACCCCGAATCCCATTCTGAGATCCGTTTTTACATTTGGGTCAAAAAAAAATTTTCACATCTGGAGCACAAAAATCCGTGACCCCGGCATCAGGAATATCCTTCCCCAGACACATCAGGGATTTCGTTCCCTGGATACCAAAACGGCTCAATTTTTGAAAACTAGAAGAAGCACCATTTTTAAGCATGAAATTAAACCCCAAATCCCATTCTGAGGTCCGTTTTTACATTTGGGTCAAAAAAAAATATTCATCCCCGCAGCACAAAAATCCGTGACCCCGGCATCAGGGATTTCCATCCCTGGATACCAAAACGGCTCAAATTTTGAAAACTAGAAAAAGCACTATTTTTAAGCATGAAATTTAACCCCGAATCCCATTCTGAGGTCTGTTTTGACATTTGGGTCAAAAAAATTTTTCAACTCCGGAGCACAAAAATCCGTGACCCGGCATCAGGAATTTCCTTCCCCAGACACATCAGGGATTTCCTTCCCTGGATACCAAAATGGCTCAATTTTTGAAAAATAGACAAATCATCATTTTTAAGCATGAAATTTAACCCAGAATCACATTCTCAGGTCTGTTTTTACATTTGGGTCAAAAAAAAATTTCTTTCTGCAGCACAAAAATCAGTGACCCCGGCATCAGGAATTTCCTTCCCTGCATACCAAAATGGCTCAATTTTTGAAAACTAGAAAAAGCACAATTTTTAAGCATGAAATTTACCCCCGAATCACATTCTGAGGTCCGTTTTTACATTTGGGTCAAAAAAAAAATTTCACATCCGGAGCACAAAATCCGTAACCCCGGCATTAGAAATTTCCTTTCCTGGATAACAAAACGGCTCAATTTTTGAAAACTAGACAAATCACAATTTTTAACCATGAAATTTAACCCCGAATCCCATTCTGAGGTCCGTTTTTACATTTGGGTCAAAAAAAATTTTCATCTCCGGAGCTCAAAAATCTATGACGCCGGCATCAGGAATTTCCTTCCCCGGACACTAAAACGGCTCAATTTTTGAAAATTAGAAGAAGCACCATTTTTAAGCATGAAATTTAACCCCGAATCCCATTCTGAGGTCCGTTTTTACATTTGGGTCAAAAAAAAAAATTCATCCCCGGAGCACAAAAATCCGTGACCCCGGCATCAGTGATTTCCTTCCCTGGATACCAAAACGGCTCAATTTTTGAAAACTAGATAAAGCACCATTTTTAAGCATGAAATTTAACCCTGAATCCCATTTCCGGAGAACAAAAATTCATGACCCCGGCATCAGGGATTTCCTTGCCCTGACACTAAAACGGCTCAATTTTTGAAAACTAGAAAAAGCACTATCTTTAAGCATGAAATTTAACCCCAAATCCCATTCTGAGGTCTGTTTTTACATTTGGGTCAAAAAAAATTTTCATCTCCGGAGCACAAAAATCCGTGACCCTGGCATCAGGAATTTCCTTTCCTTCCATCGACACTAAAATGTCTCAATTTTTGAAAACTAGAAGAAGCACCAATTTTAAGCATCAAATTTAACCCCGAATCCCATTCTGAGGTCCGCTTTTACATTTGGGTCAAAAAAAAATTTTCATCTCCGGAGCACAAAAATCTATCACGCCGACATCAGGAATTTCCTTCCCTGGATACCAAAGCGGCTCAATTTTTGAAAACTAGAAAAATCACAATTTTTAAGCATGAAATTTAACCCCGAATCCCATTCTGAGGTCCGTTTTTACATTTGGGTCAAAGAAATTGTTTTCATCTCCGGAGCACAAAAATCCATGACCCCGGCATCAGGGATTTCCTTCCCTGCATACCAAAACGGCTCAATTTTTGAAAACTACAAAAAGCACCATTTTTAAGCATGAAATTTAACTCGGAATCCAATTCTAAGGTCCGTTTTTACATTTCTGTAAAAAAAAATTTTTCATCTCCGGAGCACAAAAATCCGTGACCCCGGCATCAGGAATTTCTCTCCCCGGACACCAAAACGGCTCAATTTTTGAAAACTAGACAAATCACAATTTTTAAGCATGAAATTTAACCCCGAATCCCATTCTGAGGTCCGTTTTTACATTTGGGTCAAAGAAATTTTTTTCATCTCCGGAGCACAAAAATCCGTGACCCCGGCATCAGGGATTTCCTTCCCTGCATACCAAAACGGCTCAATTTTTGAAAACTACAAAAAGCACCATTTTTAAGCATGAAATTTAACTCGGAATCCAATTCTAATGTCCGTTTTTACATTTGGGTCAAAAAGAAATTTTTCACCTCTGGAGCACAAAAATCCGTGACCCCGCCATCAGGGATTTCCGTCCCTGGATACCAAAATGGCTCAATTTTTGAAAACTACAATAAGCACCATTTTAAAGCATGAAATTTAACCGTGAATCCCCATCTGAGGTCCGTTTTTACATTTGGGTCAAAAAAAAATTTCTTTCTGCAGCACAAAAATCAGTTACCCCGGCATCAGGAATTTCCTTCCCTGGATACCAAAATGTCTCAATTTTTGAAAACTAGAAAAAGCACCATTTTTAAGCATGAAATTTAACCCAGAATCACATTCTCATGTCAGTTTTTACATTTGGGTCAAAAAAAATTTTCACATCCGAGCACAAAAATCCGTGACCCAGGAATCAGAATTTCCCTCCCCGATCCCTTCCCTGGATACCAAAACGCTCAATTTTGAAAAATAGAAAAAGCACCATTTTAAGCATGAAATTTAACCCGAATCCCATTTGAGGTCCGTTTTACATTTGGGTCAAAAAAAAATTTCACATCCGGAGCACAAAAATCCGTGACCCCGGCATCAGGAATATCCTTCCCTGGATACCAAAAAGGCTCAATTTTTGAAAACTAGAAGACGCACCATTTTTAAGCATGAAATTTAACCCCGAATCCCATCAATCTAGAAAAAGCACCATTTTTAAGCATGAAATTTAACCGTCCCATTCTGAGGTCCGTTTTTACATTTGGTCCAAAAAAAATTTTCATCTCCGGAGCACAAAAATCCGTGACCCCGGCATCAGGATTTCCTTCCCTGGATACCAAAACGGCTCAATTTTTGAAAACTAGAAAAAGCACCATTTTTAAGCATGAAATTTAACCCCGAATCCCATTCTGAGGTCCGTTTTTACATTTGGGTAAAAAAAAATATTCATCCCCGCAGCACAAAAATCCGTGACCCCGGCATCAGGGATTTCCTTCCCTGGATACCAAAACGGCTCAAATTTTGAAAACTAGAAAAAGCACTATTTTTAAGCATGAAATTTAACCCCGAATCCCATTCTGAGGTCTGTTTTTACATTTGGGTCAAAAAAATTTTTCAACTCCGGAGCACAAAAATCCGTGACCCGGCATCAGGAATTTCCTTCCCCAGACACATCAGGGATTATCTTCCCTGGATACCAAAACGGCTCAATTTTTGAAAACTAGAAGAAGCACCATTTTTAAGCATGAAATTAAACCCCAAATCCCATTCTGAGGTCCGTTTTTACATTTGGGTCAAAAAAAAATATTCATCCCCGCAGCACAAAAATCCGTGACCCCGGCATCAGGGATTTCCTTCCCTGGATACCAAAACGGCTCAAATTTTGAAAACTAGAAAAAGCACTATTTTTAAGCATGAAATTTAACCCCGAATCCCATTCTGAGGTCTGTTTTTACATTTGGGTCAAAAAAAATTTTCAACTCCGGAGCACAAAAATCCGTGACCCGGCATCAGGAATTTCCTTCCCCAGACACATCAGGGATTTCCTTCCCTGCATACCAAAACGGCTCAATTTTTGAAAACTACAAAAAGCACCATTTTTAAGCATGAAATTTAACTCGGAATCCAATTCTAAGGTCCGTTTATACATTTCTGTAAAAAAAAATTTTTCATCTCCGGAGCACAAAAATCCGTGACCCCGGCATCAGGGATTTCCTTCCCTGCATACCAAAACGGCTCAATTTTTGAAAACTACAAAAAGCACCATTTTTAAGCATGAAATTTAACTCGGAATCCAATTCTAATGTCCGTTTTTACATTTGGGTCAAAAAGAAATTTTTCACCTCTGGAGCACAAAAATCCGTGACCCCGCCATCAGGAATTTCCTTCCCTGGATACCAAAATGTCTCAATTTTTGAAAACTAGAAAAAGCACCATTTTTAAGCATGAAATTTAACCCAGAATCACATTCTCAGGTCAGTTTTTACATTTGGGTCAAAAAAAAATTTTCACATCCAGAGCACAAAAATCCGTGACCCCGGCATCAGGAATTTCCCTCCCCGGACACATCAGGGATTTCCTTCCCTGGATACCAAAATATCTCAATTTTTGAAAACTAGAAAAAGCACCATTTTTAAGCATGAAATTTAACCCCGAATCCCATTCTGAGGTCCGTTTTTACATTTGGGTCAAAAAAAAATTTTCACATCCGGAGCACAAAAATCCGTGACGCCGGCATCAGGAATATCCTTCCCTGGATACCAAAACGGCTCAATTTTTGAAAACTAGAAGACGCACCATTTTTAAGCATGAAATTTAACCCCGAATCCCATTCTGAGGTCCGTTTTTACATTTGGGTCAAAGAAATTTTTTTCATCTCCGGAGCACAAAAATCCGTGACCCCGGCATCAGGGATTTCCTTCCCTGCATACCAAAACGGCTCAATTTTTGAAAACTACAAAAAGCACCATTTTTAAGCATCAAATTTAACTCGGAATCCAATTCTAAGGTCCGTTTTTACATTTCTGTAAAAAAAAATTTTTCATCTCCGTAGCACAAAAATCCGTGACCCCGGCATCAGGGATTTCCTTCCCTGCATACCAAAACGGCTCAATTTTTGAAAACTACAAAAAGCACCATTTTTAAGCATGAAATTTAACTCGGAATCCAATTCTAATGTCCGTTTTTACATTTGGGTCAAAAGAAATTTTTCACCACTGGAGCACAAAAATCCGTGACCCCGCCATCAGGGATTTCCGTCCCTGGATACCAAAATGGCTCAATTTTTGAAAACTACAATAAGCACCATTTTAAAGCATGAAATTTAACCGTGAATCCCCATCTGAGGTCCGTTTTTACATTTGGGTCAAAAAAAAATTTCTTTCTGCAGCACAAAAATCAGTGACCCCGGCATCAGGAATTTCCTTCCCTGGATACCAAAATGTCTCAATTTTTGAAAACTAGAAAAAGCACCATTTTTAAGCATGAAATTTAACCCAGAATCACATTCTCATGTCAGTTTTTACATTTGGGTCAAAAAAAAATTTTCACATCCGGAGCACAAAAATCCGTGACCCCGGCATCAGGAATTTCCCTCCCCGGACACATCAGGGATTTCTTTCCCTGGATACCAAAATATCTCAATTTTTGAAAACTAGAAAAAGCACCATTTTTAAGCATGAAATTTAACCCCGAATCCCATTCTGAGGTCCGTTTTTACATTTGGGTCAAAAAAAAATTTTCACATCCGGAGCACAAAAATCCGTGACCCCGGCATCAGGAATTTCCCTCCCCGGACACATCAGGAATATCCTTCCCTGGATACCAAAACGGCTCAATTTTTGAAAACTAGAAGACGCACCATTTTTAAGCATGAAATTTAACCCCGAATCCCATTCTGAGGTCCGTTTTTACATTTGGGTCAAAAAAAATTTTCATCTCTGGAGCACAAAAATCTATGACACCGGCATCAGGAATTTCCTTTCCTGGATAACAAAAAGGATCATTTTTTGAAAACTAGAAAAAGCACCATTTTTAAGCATGAAATTTAACCCCGAATCCCATTCTGAGGTCCGTTTTTACATTTGGGTAAAAAAAAAAATTTCACCTCTGAAGCACAAAAATCCGTGACACCGGCATCAGCAATTTACTTCCCTGGATACCAAAACGGCTCAATTTTTTAAAACTAGAAGAAGCACCATTTTTAAGCATGAAATTTAACCCCGAATCCCATTCTGAGGTCCGTTTTTACATTTGGGTCAAAAAAAAAAATTCATCCCCGGAGCACAAAAATCCGTGACCCCGGCATCAGGGATTTCCTTACCTGGATACCAAAACGGCTCAATTTTTGAAAACTAGATAAAGCACCATTTTTAAGCATGAAATTTAACCCTGAATCCCATTTCCGGAGAACAAAAATTCATGACCCCGGCATCAGGGATTTCCTTGCCCTGACACTAAAACGGCTCAATTTTTGAAAACTAGAAAAAGCACTATCTTTAAGCATGAAATTTAACCCCAAATCCCATTCTTAGGTCTGTTTTTACATTTGGGTCAAAAAAAATTTTCATCTCCGGAGCACAAAAATCCGTGACCCTGGAATCAGGAATTTCCTTTCCTTCCATGGACACTAAAATGTCTCAATTTTTGAAAACTAGAAGAAGCACCAATTTTAAGCATTAAATTTAACCCCGAATCCCATTCTGAGGTCCGCTTTTACATTTGGGTCAAAAAAAAATTTTCATCTCCGGAGCACAAAAATCTATCACGCCGACATCAGGAATTTCCTTCCCTGGATACCAAAGCGGCTCAATTTTTGAAAACTAGACAAATCACAATTTTTAAGCATGAAATTTAACCCTGAATCCCATTCTGAGGTCCGTTTTTACATTTGGGTCAAAGAAATTGTTTTCATCTCCGGAGCACAAAAATCCATGACCCCGGCATCAGGGATTTCCTTCCCTGCATACCAAAACGGCTCAATTTTTGAAAACTACAAAAAGCACCATTTTTAAGCATGAAATTTAACTCGGAATCCAATTCTAAGGTCCGTTTTTACATTTCTGTAAAAAAAAATTTTTCATCTCCGGAGCACAAAAATCCGTGACCCCGGCATCAGGAATTTCTCTCCCCGGACACCAAAACGGCTCAATTTTTGAAAACTAGACAAATCACAATTTTTAAGCATGAAATTTAACCCCGAATCCCATTCTGAGGTCCGTTTTTACATTTGGGTCAAAGAAATTTTTTTCATCTCCGGAGCACAAAAATCCGTGACCCCGGCATCAGGGATTTCCTTCCCTGCATACCAAAACGGCTCAATTTTTGAAAACTACAAAAAGCACCATTTTTAAGCATGAAATTTAACTCGGAATCCAATTCTAATGTCCGTTTTTACATTTGGGTCAAAAAGAAATTTTTCACCTCTGGAGCACAAAAATCCGTGACCCCGCCATCAGGGATTTCCGTCCCTGGATACCAAAATGGCTCAATTTTTGAAAACTACAATAAGCACCATTTTAAAGCATGAAATTTAACCGTGAATCCCCATCTGAGGTCCGTTTTTACATTTGGGTCAAAAAAAAATTTCTTTCTGCAGCACAAAAATCAGTTACCCCGGCATCAGGAATTTCCTTCCCTGGATACCAAAATGTCTCAATTTTTGAAAACTAGAAAAAGCACCATTTTTAAGCATGAAATTTAACCCAGAATCACATTCTCAGGTCAGTTTTTACATTTGGGTCAAAAAAAAATTTTCACATCCGGAGCACAAAAATCCGTGACCCCGGCATCAGGAATTTCCCTCCCCGGACACATCAGGGATTTCCTTCCCTGGATACCAAAATATCTCAATTTTTGAAAACTAGAAAAAGCACCATTTTTAAGCATGAAATTTAACCCCGAATCCCATTCTGAGGTCCGTTTTTACATTTGGGTCAAAAAAAAAATTTTCACATCCGGAGCACAAAAATCCGTGACCCCGGCATCAGGAATTCCTTCCCTGGATACCAAAACGGCTCAATTTTTGAAAACTAGAAGACGCACCATTTTTAAGCATGAAATTTAACCCCGAATCCCATTCTGAGGTCCGTTTTTACATTTGGGTCAAAGAAATTTTTTTCATCTCCGGAGCACAAAAATCCGTGACCCCGGCATCAGGGATTTCCTTCCCTGCATACCAAAACGGCTCAATTTTTGAAAACTACAAAAAGCACCATTTTTAAGCATGAAATTTAACTCGGAATCCAATTCTAAGGTCCGTTTTTACATTTCTGTAAAAAAAAATTTTTCATCTCCGTAGCACAAAAATCCGTGACCCGGCATCAGGAATTTCCCTCCCCGGACACCAAAATGCCTCAATTTTTGAAAACTAGAAAAAGCACAATTTTTAAGCATTAAATTCAACCCAGAATTCCATTCTGAGGTCCGTTTTTACATTTCAGTCCAAAAAAATTTTTCATCTCCGGAGCACAAAAATCTATGACCCCGGCATCAGGGATTTCCTTCCCTGGATACCAAAATGTCTCAATTTTTGAAAACTAGAAAAAGCACCATTTTTAAGCATGAAATTTAACCCCGAATCCCATTCTGAGGTCCGTTTTTACATTTGGGTCAAAAAAAAATTTTCATCTCCGGAGCACAAAAATCCGTGACCCCGGCATCAGGAATTTCCTTCCCGAGACACATCAGGGATTTCCTTCCCTGGATATCAAAATGGCTCAATTTTTGAAAACTAGACAAATCCCCATTTTTAAGCATGAAATTTAACCCAGAATTCCATTCTCAGGTCAGTTTTTACATTTGGGTCAAAAAAAAATTTTCACATCCGGAGCACAAAAATCCGTGACCCCGGCATCAGGAATTTCCTTCCCTGGATACCAAAACGGCTCAAATTTTTGAAAACTAGAAAAAGCACCATTTTTAAGCATGAAATTTAACCCCGAATCCCATTCTGAGGTCCGTTTTTACATTTGGGTCAAAAAAAATATTTCATCTCCGGAGCACAAAAATCCGTGACCCCGGTATCAGGGATTTCCTTCCCCGGATACTTAAATGGCTCAATTTTTGAAAACTACAATAAGCACAATTTTAAAGCATGAAATTTAACCTTGAATCCCATTCTGAGATCCGTTTTTACATTTGGGTCAAAAAAAAAATTTCAACTCCGGAGCACAAAAATCCGTGACCCCGGCATCAGGAATTTCCTTCCCCAGACACTAAAACGGCTCAATTTTTGAAAACTAGGAGAAGCACCATTTTTACGCATGAAATTTAACCCCGAATCCCATTCTGAGGTCCGTTTTTACATTTGGGTCAAAAAAAAAAATTTCATCTCCGGAGCACAAAAATCCGTGACCACGGCATCAGGGATTTCCTTCCCCGGACACTAAAACGGCTCAATTTTTGAAAACTAGAATAAGCACAATTTTAAAGCATGAAATTTAACCTTGAATCCCCTTCTGAGGTCCGTTTTTACATTTGGGTCAAAAAAAAATTGCACCTCTGGAGCACAAAAATCCGTGACCCTGGCATCTGGGATTTCCTTCCCCGGATACTTAAATGGCTCAATTTTTGAAAACTACAATAAGAACAATTTTAAAGCATGAAATTTAACCTTGAATCCCCTTCTGAGATCCGTTTTTACATTTGGGTCAAAAAAAATATTTCATCTCCGGAGCACAAAAATCCGTGACCCTGGCACCAGGTATTTCCTTCCCCAAATACTAAAACGGTTCAATTTTTGAAAACTAGAAAAAGCACCATTTTTAAGCATGAAATTTAACCCCGAATCCCATTCTGAGGTCCGTTTTTACAATTGGGTCAAAAAAAAATTCACCTCTGGAGCACAAAAATCCGTCACGCCGGCATCAGGATTTTCCTTGCCTGGACACTAAAACGGATCAATTTTGAAAACTACAATAAACACAATTTTAAAGCATGAAATTTAACCTTGAATCCCCTTCTGAGGTCCGTTTTTACATTTGGGTCAAAATAAATTGCACCTCCGGAGCAAAAATATCCGTGACCCCGGAATCAGGGATTTCCTTCCCCGGATACTAAAACAGCTCAATTTTTGAAAACTAGAAGAAGCACCATTTTTAAGCATGAAATTTAACCCCGAATCACATTCTGAGGTCCGTTTTTACATTTGGGTCAAAAAGATTTTTCATCTTTGGAGCAGCAAAATCTATGTCCCCGACATCAGGAATTTACTTCCCTGGATACCAAAACGGCTTAATTTTTGAAAACTAGAAGAAGCACCATTTTTAAGCATGAAATTTAACCCCGAATCCCATTCTGAGGTCCGTTTTTACATTTGGGTCAAAAAAAATATTTCATCTCCGGAGCACAAAAATCCGTGACCCTGGCATCTGGGATTTCCTTCCCCGGATACTTAAATGGCTCAATTTTTGAAAACTACAATAAGCACAATTTTAAAGCATGAAATTTAACCTTGAATCCCCTTCTGAGATCCGTTTTTACATTTGGGTCAAAAAAAATATTTCATCTCCGGAGCACAAAAATCCGTGACCCTGGCACCAGGTATTTCCTTCCCCAAATACTAAAACGGTTCAATTTTTGAAAACTAGAAAAAGCACCATTTTTAAGCATGAAATTTAACCCCGAATCCCATTCTGAGGTCCGTTTTTACAATTGGGTCAAAAAAAAATTCACCTCTGGAGCACAAAAATCCGTCACGCCGGCATCAGGATTTTCCTTGCCTGGACACTAAAACGGATCAATTTTGAAAACTACAATAAACACAATTTTAAAGCATGAAATTTAACCTTGAATCCCCTTCTGAGGTCCGTTTTTACATTTGGGTCAAAATAAATTGCACCTCCGGAGCAAAAATATCCGTGACCCCGGAATCAGGGATTTCCTTCCCCGGATACTAAAACAGCTCAATTTTTGAAAACTAGAAGAAGCACCATTTTTAAGCATGAAATTTAACCCGGAATCCCATTCTGAGGTCCGTTTTTACATTTGGGTCAAAAAAAAATTTCATCTCCGGAGCAAAAAATCTGTGACCCCGGCATCAGGAATTTCCTTCCCCAGACACTAAAACGGCTCAATTTTTGAAAACTAGAAGAAGCACCATTTTTAAGCATGAAATTTAACCCGGAATCCCATTCTGAGGTCCGTTTTTACATTTGGGTCAAAAAAAATATTTCATCTCCGGAGCACAAAAATCCGTGACCCCGGCATCAGGGATTTCCTTCCCCGGATACTTAAATGGCTCAATTTTTGAAAACTACAATAAGCACAATTTTAAAGCATGAAATTTAACCTTGAATCCCATTCTGAGATCCGTTTTTACATTTGGGTCAAAAAAAAAATTTCAACTCCGGAGCACAAAAATCCGTGACCCCGGCATCAGGAATTTCCTTCCCCAGACACTAAAACGGCTCAATTTTTGAAAACTAGGAGAAGCACCATTTTTACGCATGAAATTTAACCCCGAATCCCATTCTGAGGTCCGTTTTTACATTTGGGTCAAAAAAAAAAATTTCATCTCCGGAGCACAAAAATCCGTGACCACGGCATCAGGGATTTCCTTCCCCGGACACTAAAACGGCTCAATTTTTGAAAACTAGAATAAGCACAATTTTAAAGCATGAAATTTAACCTTGAATCCCCTTCTGAGGTCCGTTTTTACATTTGGGTCAAAAAAAAATTGCACCTCTGGAGCACAAAAATCCGTGAACCTGGCATCAGGGATTTCCTTCCCTGGATACCAAAACGGCTCAATTTTTGAAAACTAGAAAAAGCACCATTTTTAAGCATGAAATTTAACCCCGAATCCCATTCTGAGGTCCGTTTTTACATTTGGGTCAAAAAAAATTTTCATCTCCAGAGCACAAAAATCCGTGACCCCGGCATGAGGAATTTCCTTCCCTGGATACCAAAACGGCTCAATTTTTGAAAACTAGAAGAAGCACCATTTTTAAGCATGAAATTTAACCCCGAATCCCATTCTGACGTCCGCTTTTACATTTGGGTCAAAAAAAAATATTTCATCTCCGGAGCACAAAAATCCGTGACCCCGGCATCAGGATTTTCCTTGCCTGGACACTAAAACGGGTCAATTTTGAAAACTACAATAAGCACAATTTTAAAGCATGAAATTTAACCTTGAATCCCATTCTGAGATCCGTTTTTACATTTGGGTCAAAAAAAAAAATTCATCTCCGGAGCACAAAAATCCGTGACCCCGGCATCAGGAATTTCCTTCCCCAGACACTAAAACGGCTCAATTTTTGAAAACTAGGAGAAGCACCATTTTTAAGCATGAAATTTAACCCCGAATCCCATTCTGAGGTCCGTTTTTACATTTGGGTCAAAAAAAAAATTTCATCTCTGGAGCACAAAAATCCGTGACCCCGGCATCAGGAATTTCCTTCCCCAGACACTAAAACAGCTCAATTTTTGAAAACTAGAAGAAGCACCATTTTTAAGCATGAAATTTAACCCCAAATCCCATTCTCAGGTCCGTTTTTACATTTGGGTCAAAAAAAATATTTCATCTCCGGAGCACAAAAATCCGTGACCACGGCATCAGGGATTTCCTTCCCCGGACACTAAAACGGCTCAATTTTTGAAAACTAGAATAAGCACAATTTTAAAGCATGAAATTTAACCTCGAATCCCCTTCTGAGGTCTGTTTTTACATTTGGGTCAAAAAAAAATTGCACATCTGGAGCACAAAAATCCGTGAACCTGGCATCAGGGATTTCCTTCCCTGGATACCAAAACGGCTCAATTTTTGAAAACTAGAAAAAGCACCATTTTTAAGCATGAAATTTAACCCCGAATCCCATTCTGAGGTCCGTTTTTACATTTGGGTCAAAAAAAAAATTTCATCTCCGGAGCAAAAAAATCCGTGACCCTGGCATCAGGATTTTCCTTGCCTGGACACTAAAACAGATCAATTTTGAAAACTACAATAACCACAATTTTAAATCATGAAATTTAACCTTGAATCCCCTTCTGAGGTCCGTTTTTACATTTGGGTCAAAATAAATTGCACCTCCGGAGCACAAATATCCGTGACCCCGGAATCAGGGATTTCCTTCCCCGGATACTAAAAAAGCTCAATTTTTGAAAACTACAATAAACACAATTTTAAATCATGAAATTTAACCTTGAATCCCATTCTGAGGTCCGTTTTTAGATTTGGGTCAAAAAAAAATATTTCATCTCCGGAGCACAAAAATCCGTGACCCCGGCATCAGGGATTTCCTTCCCAGGATACTAAAAGTGCTCAATTTTTGAAAACTAGAAGAAGCACCATTTTTAAGCATGAAATTTAACCCCGAATCCCATTCTGAGGTCCGTTTTTACATTTGGGTCAAAAAAAAAATTTCATCTCCGGAGCACAAAAATCCGTGACCACGGCATC
>NW_024099001.1:0-16964 GCF_016545835.1 Crotalus tigris
AGACACCAAAATGTCTAATTTTTAAAACTACAAAAAGCGACCATTATTTAAGCATGAATTTAATAACCCCCCAAATCCCATTCTGACATCCGTTTTTACATTTCGGTCAAAAAAAATTTTTTCACCTCAGAGCTCAAAATTTCCCTGACCCCGGCAATCACAGGATTTGCCGTCCCACACACTACACCAAAAGGGCCTAAATTTTAAAACTACAAAAAGCACCATTTTTAAGCATGAAATTTACCTCCGAATCCCATCTGGATGTCTGTTTTTTAACGATTTGGGTCAAAAAAAAATTTTCACCTCCAGAGCTCAAAAATCCCTGACCCCGGCATCAGGAATTTCCTTCCACAGACACCAAAAGTTCTAAATTTTTAAAAACTACAAAAAGCACCATTTTTAAGCATGAAATTTAACCCCGAATCCCATTCTGACAATCAATTTTTATATTTCGGTCAAAAAAAAATTTTCACCTCCAGAGCTCAAAAATCCCTGACCCCGGCATCAGGAATTTCCTTTCCCCGGACACCAAAAGGTCTAAATTTTTAAAAACTACAAAAAGCACCATTTTTAAGCATGAAATTTAAACCCGAATCCCATTCTGACATCTGTTTTTACTTTTGGATCAAAAAAAATTTTGACTTCCGGAGCTCAAAAATCCCTGACCCCGGCATCAGGAATTTCCTTCCCCAGACACCAAAAGGGCTAAATTTTTAAAAACTACAAAAAGCACCATTTTTAAGCATGAAATTTAAACCCGAATCCCATTCTGACATCTGTTTTTACTTTTGGATCAAAAAAAATTTTGACTTCCGGAGCTCAAAAATCCCTGACCCCGGCATCAGGAATTTCCTTCCCCAGACACCAAAAGGGCTAAATTTTTAAAAACTACAAAAAACACCATTTTTAAGCAGGAAATTTAACCCCGAATCCCATTCTGACATCCGTTTTAACATTTCGGTCAAAAAAAAATTTTCACCTCCAGAGCTCAAAAATCCCTGACCCCGGCATCAGGAATTTCCTTCCACAGACACCAAAAGGTCTAAATTTTTAAAACCTACAAAAAGCACCATTTTTAAGCATGAAATTTAACCCCGAATCCGATTCTGACGTCTGTTTTTATATTTGGATCAAAAAAAATTTTCACCTCCAGAGCTCAAAAATCCCTGACCCCGGCATCAGGAATTTCCTTCCCCGGACACCAAAAGGGCTAAATTTTTAAAAACTACAAAAAGCACCATTTTTAAGCATGAAATTTAACCCCGAATCCCATTCTGACATCCGTTTTAACATTTCGGTCAAAAAAAAATTTTCACCTCCAGAGCTCAAAAATCCCTGACCCCGGCATCAGGAATTTCCTTCCACAGACACCAAAAGGTCTAAATTTTTAAAACCTACAAAAAGCACCATTTTTTAAGCATGAAATTTAAACCCGAACCCCATTCTGACATTCCGTTTTACATTTCGGTCAAAATAAAAATTTTTCACGTCCAGCAGCTCAAAAATCCCTGAACCTCGGCATCAGGAATTTCCTTCCCCACACACCAAAAGGCTAATTTTTAATAAAACACAAAAGCACCATTTTTAAAGCATGAAATTTACCGCCAAATCCCATTCGGATGTCTGTTTTTACATTTCGGTCAAAAAAAAATTTTCACCTCCGGAGCTCAAAAATCCCTGACCCCGGCATCAGGAATTTCCTTCCCCAGACACCAAAAGGGCTAAATTTTTAAAAACTACAAAAAGCACCATGTTTAAGCATGAAATTTAACCCCAAATCCCATTCTGACATCCGTTTTTACATTTCGGTCAAAAAATTTTTTTCACCTCCCGAGCTCAAAAATCCCTGACCCCGGCATCAGGAATTTCCTTCCACAGACACCAAAGGGTCTAAATTTTTAAAAACTACAAAAGGCACCATTTTTAAGCATGAAATTTAATCCCGAATACCATTCTGACATCCGTTTTTACATTTTGGTCAAAAAAAAATTTTGACCTCCGGAGCTCAAAAATCCCTGACCCCGGCATCAGGAATTTCCTTCCCCAGACAACAAAAGGGCTAAATTTTTAAAAACTACAAAAAGAACCATTTTTAAGCATGAAATTTAAAAACACCCGAATCCCATTCTGACATCCTTTTTTATATTTGGGTCAAAAAAAAAATTTCCCCTCCGGAGCACAAAAATCCCTGACCCCTGCGTCAGGAATTTCCTTCCCAGACACCAAAATGGCTCAATTTTTGAAAACTATAAAAAGCACCATTTTTAAGCATGAAATTTAAACTTGAATCCCATTCTGATATCCGTTTTTATATATGGGTCAAAAAAAAATTTTCACCACCGGAGCTCAAAATCCCTGACCCGGCCATCAGGAATTTCCTTCCCCAGACACCAAAATGGCTCAATTTTTTAAAACTACAAAAAGCACCATTTTTAAAGCATGAAAATTTAACCCTGAATCCGATTCCGAGGTCCATTTTCACATTTGGGCCAAATAAAAATTTTCACCTCCTGAGCAGAAAAATCCCTGACCCCGGCATCAGGAATTTCCTTCCCCAGACACCAAAATGGCTCAAATTTTAAAAACTAGAAAAAGCACCATTTGTAAGCATGAAATTTAACCCCGAATCCCATTATGACGTCCGTTTTTACATTTGGGTCAAAAAAAATTTTCACCTCCTGAGCACAAAAATACCTGACCCCGGCATCAGGAATTTTCTTCCCCAGAAACCAAAATGGCTCAATTTTTAAGAACTAGAAAAAGCACCATTTGTAAGCATGAAATTTAACCCCGAATCCCATTCCGAGGTCCGTTTTTTCATGTCGGTCAAAAAAAAATTTTCACCTCCTGAGCACAAAAATACCTGACCCCGGCATCAGGAATTTCCTTCCCCAGACACCAAAATGGCTCAATTTTTAAAACTAGAAAAAGCACAATTTTTAAGCATGAAATTTTACCCCGAATCCCATTCCGAGGTCCGTTTTTACATTTGGGTCAAAAAAAAATTTTCACCTCCTGAGCACAAAAATCCCTGACCCCGGCATCAGGAATTTTCTTCCCCAGACACCAAAATGGCTCAATTTTTAAGAACTAGAAAAAGCACAATTTTTAAGCATGAAATTTTACCCCGAATCCGATTCCGAGGTCCATTTTTACATTTGGGTCAAAAAAAAATTTTCACCTCCTGAGCACAAAAATCCCTGACCCCGGCATCAGGAATTTCTTTCGCTGGACACCAAAACGGCTCAATTTTTGAAAACTAGAAAAAGCACAATTTTAAGCATGAAATTTTACCCACGATCCCATTTCCGAGGTCCGTTTTTACATTTGGGTTCAAAAAAAATTTTCACTCTGAGCACAAAAATCCCTGACCCCGGCATCAGGAATTTTCTTCCCCAGAAACCAAAATGGCTCAATTTTTAAGAACTAGAAAAAGCACAATTTTTAAGCATGAAATTTAACCCCGAATCCGATTCTGAGGTCCATTTTTACATTTGGGTCAAAAAAAATTTTTCACCTCCTGAGCACAAAAATCCCTGACCCCGGCATCAGGAATTTCTTTCGCTGGACACCAAAACGGCTCAATTTTTGAAAACTAGAAAAAGCACCATTTTTAAGCATGAAATTTAACCCCGAATCGCATTCCGAGGTCCATTTTCACATTTGGGCCAAATAAAAATTTTCACCTCCTGAGCAGAAAAATCCCTGACCCCGGCATCAGGAATTTCCTTCCCCAGACACCAAAATGGCTCAATTTTTTAAAACTAGAAAAAGCACCATTTTTAAGTATGAAATTTAACCCCGAATCCGATTCCAAGGTCTGTTTTTACATTTGGGTCAAAAAAAATTTTCACCTCCTCGAGCACAAAAAAATCCTGACCCCGGCATCAGGAAATTTTCTTCCCTAGACAACAAAATGGCCTCAATCTTTAAGAACTAGAAAAGCACAATTTTTAAGCATGAAATTTAACCCCGAATACGATTACGCCGGGTCCATTTTTACATTTGGGTCAAAAAAAAAATTTTCCACCTATGAGACACACAAAAATCCTGCACCCCGGCATAGGAATTTTATTTCGCTGGACACCAAAACGGCTCAATTTTGAAAACTAGAAAAGCACCATTTTTAAGAATTGAATTTAACCCTGAATCCGATCAGTGGTCCATTTGCACATTTGGGCCAAATAAAAATTTTCACCTCCTGAGCAGAAAAATCCCTGACCCCGGCATCAGGAATTTCCTTCCCCAGACACCAAAATGGCTCAATTTTTAAAAACTAGAAAAAGCACCATTTGTAAGCATGAAATTTAACCCCGAATCCCATTCCGAAGTCTGTTTTTTCATTTGGGTCAAAAAAAATTTTCACCTCCTGAGCACAAAAATCCCTGACCCCGGCATCAGGAATTTTCTTCCCCAGACACCAAAATGGCTCAATTTTTAAGAACTAGAAAAAGCACAATTTTTAAGCATGAAATTTAACCCCGAATCCGATTCCGAGGTCCATTTTTACATTTGGGTCAAAAAAAAATTTTCACCTCCTGAGCACAAAAATCCCTGACCCCGGCATCAGGAATTTCTTTCGCTGGACACCAAAACGGCTCAATTTTTGAAAACTAGAAAAAGCACCATTTTTAAGCGTGAAATTTAACCCCGAATCCGATTCCAAGGTCCATTTTCACATTTGGGCCAAATAAAAATTTTCACCTCCTGAGCAGAAAAATCCCTGATCCCGGCATCAGGAATTTCCTTCCCCAGACACCAAAATGGCTCAATTTTTAAAAACTAGAAAAAGCACAATTTTTAAGCATGAAATTTAACCCCGAATCCCATTCCAAGGTCATGTTTTCACATTTGGGGTCAAAAAAAATATTTCACCTCCTGAGCACAAATAAAATCCCTCCTGACCCCGGAATCAGGAATTCCTTCCCCAGACACCAAATGGTTCAAATTTTTATCAAAGAAAAAAGCACATTTTTTAAGCCATGAAATATTAAACCCCGAATCCATTCCCGAGGTCGTTTTTACATTGGTCAAAAAAAACATTCTTTCACCTCCTGAGCACAAAAAATCCAGTACCACCGGCATAAGTGAATTTCCTCCTGGAACACCAAAACGGTCAATTTTTGAAAACTAGAAAAAGCACCTTTTTAAGCATGAAATTTAACCCCGAATCCCATTCTGACATCCGTTTATACGTTTGGGTGAAAAAAAATTTTTCACCTCCACAGCATAAAAATCCCTGACCCCGGCATCAGGAATTTCCTTCCCCAGACACCAAAATGGCTCAATTTTTAAAAACTAGAAAAAGCACCATTTGTAAGCATGAAATTTAACCCCGAATCCCATTATGACGTCCGTTTTTACATTTGGGTCAAAAAAAATTTTCACCTCCTGAGCACAAAAATCCCTGACCCCGGCATCAGGAATTTTCTTCCCTAGACACCAAAATGGCTCAATTTTTAAGAACTAGAAAAAGCACAATTTTTAAGCATGAAATTTAACCCCGAATCCGATTCCGAGGTCCATTTTTACATTTGGGTCAAAAAAAAATTTTCACATCCTGAGCACAAAAATCCCTGACCCCGGCATCAGGAATTTCCTTCCCTGGACACCAAAAAGGCTCAATTTTTGAAAACTAGAAAAAGCCCCATTTTTAAGCATGAAATTTAACCCTGAATCCGATTCCGAGGTCCATTTTCACATTTGGGCCAAATAAAAATTTTCACCTCCTGAGCAGAAAAATCCCTGACCCCGGCATCAGGAATTTCCTTCCCCAGACACCAAAATGGCTCAATTTTTAAAAACTAGAAAAAGCACCATTTGTAAGCATGAAATTTAACCCCGAATCCCATTATGACGTCCGTTTTTACATTTGGGTCAAAAAAAATTTTCAGCTCCTGAGCACAAAAATACCTGACCCCGGCATCAGGAATTTTCTTCCCCAGAAACCAAAATGGCTCAATTTTTAAGAACTAGAGAAAGCACAATTTTAAAGCATGAAATTTAACCCCGAATCCGATTCCGAGGTCCATTTTTACATTTGGGTCAAAAAAAAATTTTCACCTCCTGAGCACAAAAATCCCTGACCCCGGCATCAGGAATTTCTTTCGCTGGACACCAAAACGGCTCAATTTTTGAAAACTAGAAAAAGCACCATTTTTAAGCATGAAATTTAACCCCAAATCCGATTCCGAGGTCCATTTTCACATTTGGGCCAAATAAAAATTTTCATCTCCTGAGCAGAAAAATCCCTGACCCCGGCATCAGGAATTTCCTTCCCCAGACACCAAAATGGCTCAATTTTTAAGAACTAGAAAAAGCACCAGTTTTAAGCCTGAAATTTAACCCCGAATCCCATTCCAATGTCCGTTTTCACATTTGGGTCAAAAAAAATTTTCACCTCCTGAGCACAAAAAACCCTGACCCCGGCATCAGGAATTTCTTTCGCTGGACACCAAAACGGCTCAATTTTTGAAAACTAGAAAAAGCACCATTTTTAAGCATGAAATTTAACCCCGAATCCGATTCCAAGGTCCATTTTCACATTTGGGCCAAATAAAAATTTTCACCTCCTGAGCAGAAAAATCCCTGATCCCGGCATCAGTAATTTCCTTCCCCAGACACCAAAATGGCTCAATTTTTAAAAACTAGAAAAAGCACAATTTTTAAGCATGAAATTTAACCCCGAATCCCATTCCGAGGTCCGTTTTTTCATGTCGGTCAAAAAAAAATTTTCACCTCCTGAGCACAAAAATACCTGACCACGGCATCAGGAATTTCCTTCCCCAGACACCAAAATGGCTCAATGTTTAAGAACTAGAAAAAGCACAATTTTTAAGCATGAAATTTAATCCCGAATCCGATTCCGAGATCCATTTTTACATTTGGGTCAAAAAAATTTTTTCACCTCCTGAGCACAAAAATCCCTGACCCCGGCATCAGGAATTTCCTTCCCCAGACACCAAAATGGATCAATTTATTAAAACTACAAAAAGTACCATTTTTAATCATGAAATTTAACCCCGAATCCCATTCTGACGTCCATTTTTACATTTGGGTCAAAAAAAAATTTTCACCTCTGGAGCTCAAAAATCCCTAATCCCGGCATCAGGAATCTCGTTTCGCTGGGACACCAAAACGGCTCAATTTTTGAAAACTAGAAAAATGCACCTTTAAGCATGAAATTTAACCCCAAAATCCGATCCGAGGTCTGTTTTTACATTTGGGTCAAAAAAAAATTTCACCTCCTGAGCACAAAAATCCCTGACCCCGGCATCAGGAATTTCCTTCCCCAGACACCAAAATGGCTCAATTTTTAAGAACTAGAAAAAGCACCAGTTTTAAGCCTGAAATTTAACCCCGAATCCCATTCCAAGGTCCGTTTTCACATTTGGGTCAAAAAAAATTTTCACCTCCTGAGCACAAAAATCCCTGACCCCGGCATCAGGAATTTCCTTCCCCAGACACCAAAATGGTTCAATTTTTATGAACTAGAAAAAGCACTATTTTTAAGCATGAAATTTAAACCCGAATCCGATTCCGAGGTCCGTTTTTACATTTGGGTCAAAAAAAAAATTTCACCTCCTGAGCACAAAAATCCATGACCCCGGCATCAGGAATTTCCTTCCCCAGACACCAAAATGGCTCAATTTTTAAAACTAGAAAAAGCACAATTTTTAAGCATGAAATTTAACCCTGAATCCGATTCCGAGGTCCATTTTCACATTTGGGCCAAATAAAAATTTTCACCTCATGAGCAGAAAAATCCCTGACCCCGGCATCAGGAATTTCCTTCCCCAGACACCAAAATGGCTCAATTTTTAAAAACTAGAAAAAGCACCTTTTGTAAGCATGAAATTTAACCCCGAATCCCATTATGACGTCCGTTTTTACATTTGGGTCAAAAAAAATTTTCACCTCCTGAGCACAAAAATACCTGACCCCGGCATCAGGAATTTTCTTCCCCAGAAACCAAAATGGCTCAATTTTTAAGAACTAGAAAAAGCACAATTTTTAAGCATGAAATTTAACCCCGAATCCGATTCCGAGGTCCATTTTTACATTTGGGTCAAAAAAATTTTTTCACCTCCTGAGCACAAAAATCCCTGACCCCGGCATCAGGAATTACTTTCGCTGGACACCAAAACGGCTCAATTTTTGAAAACTAGAAAAAGCACCATTTTTAAGCATGAAATTTAACCCCAAATCCGATTCCGAGGTCCATTTTCACATTTGGGCAAAATAAAAATTTTCACCTCCTGAGCAGAAAAATCCCTGACCCCGGCATCAGGAATTTCCTTCCCCAGACACCAAAATGGCTCAATTTTTAAGAACTAGAAAAAGCACCAGTTTTAAGCCTGAAATTTAACCCCGAATCCCATTCCAATGTCCGTTTTCACATTTGGGTCAAAAAAAATTTTCACCTCCTGAGCACAAAAATCCCTGACCCCGGCATCAGGAATTTCCTTCCCCAGACACCAAAATGCCTCAATTTTTAAGAACTAGAAAAAGCACAATTTTTAAGCATGAAATTTTACCCCGAATCCCATTCCGAAGTCCATTTTTTCATGTGGGTCAAAAAAAAATTTTCACCTCCTGAGCACAAAAATCCCTGACCCCGGCATCAGGAATTTCCTTCCCCAGACACCAAAATGGCTCAATTTTTAAGACTTAGAAAAGCACAATTTTTAGCATGAAATTTATACCCTGAATCCATTCGACGTCGCGTTTTTCATGTCGGTCAAAAAAAAAATTTTCACCTGCCTGAGCAACAAAAATACCTGACCCCGGCATCAGGAATTTCCTTCCCCAGACCCCAAATGGCTCATTTTTAAGAACTATGAAAGAAGCACTATTTTTAAAGCATGAAATTTAATCACCGATCCGATCCGAGATCCGTTTTTAACATTTGGGTCAAAAAAATTTTTTCACCACCTCCCTGAGCACAAAAATCCCTGTCCCCGGCATCAGGAATTTCCTTCCCCAGACACCACAAGGGCTCAATTTTTAAAAACTACAGAAAGCACCATTTTTAAGCATGAAATTTAACCCCGAATCCCATTCTGACATCCATTTTTACATTTGGGTCAAAAAAAAATTTTCACCTCTGGAGCTCAAAAATCCCTGACCCCGGCAATCAGGAATTTCCTTCCCCAGACACCAAAAGGGCTCGATTATTAAAAACTACAAAAGCACATTTTTAGACATGAAATTTAACCACCGAATCCATTCCGAGGTCCGTTTTTTCATGTCGGTCAAAAAAAAATTTTCACCTCCTGAGCACAAAAATACCTGACCCCGGCATCAGGAATTTCCTTCCCCAGACACCAAAATGGCTCAATTTTTAAGAACTAGAAAAAGCACCAGTTTTAAGCCTGAAATTTAACCCCGAAACCCATTCCAAGGTCCGTTTTCACATTTGGGTCAAAAAAAATTTTCACCTCCTGAGCACAAAAATCCCTGACCCCGGCATCAGGAATTTCCTTCCCCAGACACCAAAATGGCTCAATTTTTAAGAACTAGAAAAAGCACCATTTGTAAGCATGAAATTTAACCCCGAATCCCATTATGAGGTCCGTTTTTACGTTTGGGTCAAAAAAAATTTTCACCTCCTGAGCACAAAAATCCCTGACCCCGGCATCAGGTATTTCCTTCCCCAGACACCAAAATGGCTCAATTTTTAAGAACTAGAAAAAGCACAATTTTTAAGCATGAAATTTTACCCCGAATCCCATTCCGAGGTCCATTTTTTCATGTGGGTCAAAAAAAAATTTTCACCTCCTGAGAACAAAAATCCCTGACCCCGGCATCAGGAATTTCTTTCCGCTGGACACCAAAAAAGCTCAATTTTTTGAAACTAGAAAAAGCAAACCATTTTTTAAGCATAAAAATTTAACCCCAATCCGATTCCAAGGTCCCATTTTCACATGTGGGGCCAAATAAAATTTTCACATCCTGATCAGAAAAATCCCTGATCCCGGCATTCAGGAATTTCCTTTCCCCATACACCAAATGGATCAATTTTAAAAACTAGAAAAAGCACAATATTTTAAAAGCATTGGGAAAATTTAACCCCGCATCCATTTCCGAGGTCCGTTTTTCATGTCGGTCAAAAAAAAGAATTTCACCTCCTGCACAAAAATCCTCGCCTGACCCCGGCATCAGACTTTCCTTCCCCGACACCAAAATTGGCTCAATTTTAAGAACTATAAAAAGCACAATTTTTAAGCATGAAATTTAATCCACGAATCCGATCCGAGATCCGTTTTTACATTTCAGTCAAAAAAAAATTTTCACCTCCAGAGCACAAAAATCCCTGACCCCAGCATCAGAATTTCCTTCCCCAGACACCAAAACTGCTCAAATTTTAAAAACTACATAAAGCACCATTTTTAAGCATGAAATTTAACCCCGAATCCAATTATGATGTCCGTTGTTACATTTGGGTCCAAAAAAATTTTCACCTCCAGAGCACAAAAATCCCTGACCCCAGCATCAGGAATTTCCTTCCCCAGTCACCAAAACGGTTCAATTTTTAAAAACTGCATAAAGCACCATTTTTAAGCATGAAATTTAACGCCCGAATCCCATTCCAGGTCCGTCTTTTCATTTGGGTCAAAAAAATTTTCCCCTCTGAGGCACTAAAAAATCCCTGACCCCGGCATCAGGAATTTCACTTCCCCAGAACACCAAAATGGCTCATTGTTTTAAGAGTAAAAAGCAACAATTTTTAAGGCATGAATTTTAAACCCGATCCCATTCCGAGGTCCGTTTTTGCATGTGGGTCAAAAAAAATTTTCACCTCCTGAGCACAAACATCCCTGACCCCCCGGCATCAGGAATTTCTTCCCCAGATCCCAAAATGGTTCGTTTTTAAGAACTAGAAAAAGCACTATTTTTAAGCATGAAATTTAACCCCGAATCCGATTCCGAGGTCCGTTTTTACATTTGGGTCAAAAAAAAATTTTCACCTCCTGAGCACAAAAATCCATGACCCCGGCATCAGGAATTTCCTTCCCTGGACACCAAAACGGCTCAATTTTTCAAAACTAGAAAAAGCACCATTTTTAAGCATGAAATTTAACCCTGAATCCGATTCCGAGGTCCATTTTCACATTTGGGCCAAATAAAAATTTTCACCTCATGAGCAGAAAAATCCCTGACCCCGGCATCAGGAATTTCCTTCCCCAGACACCAAAATGGCTCAATCTTTAAAAACTAGAAAAAGCACCATTTGTAAGCATGAAATTTAACCCCGAATCCCATTATGACGTCCGTTTTTACATTTGGGTCAAAAAAAATTTTCACCTCCTGAGCACAAAAATCCCTGACCCCGGCATCAGGAATTTCCTTCCCTAGACACCAAAATGGCTCACTTTTTAAGAACTAGAAAAAGCACAATTTTTAAGCATGAAATTTAACCCCGAATCCGATTCCGAGGTCCGTTTTTACATTTGGGTCAAATAAAAATTTTCACCTCCTGAGCACAAAAATCCCTCACCCCGGCATCAGGAATTTCCTTCCCCAGACACCAAAATGGCTCAATTTTTAAGAACTAGAAAAAGCACAATTTTTAAGCATGAAATTTAACCCCGAATCCCATTATGAGGTCCATTTTTACATTTGGGCCAAATAAAAATTTTCACCTCCTGAGAACAAAAATCCCTGACCCCGGCATCAGGAATTTCCTTCCCCAGACACCAAAATGGCTCAATTTTTAAAAACTAGAGAAAGCACCATTTTTAAGCCTGAAATTTAACCCCGAATCCGATTCCGAGGTCCGTTTTCACATTTGGGTCAAAAAAAATTTTCACCTCCTGAGCACAAAAATCCCTGACCCTAGCATCAGGAATTTCCTTCCCTGGACACCAAAACGGCCCAATTTTTGAAAACTAGAAAAAGCACCATTTTTAAGCATGAAATTTAACCCCGAATCCGATTCCGAGATCCATTTTAACATTTGGGCCAAATAAAAATTTTCACCTCCTGAGCACAAAAATCCCTGACCCCGGCATCAGGAATTTCCTTCCCCAGAAACCAAAACGGCTCAATTTTTAAAAACTAGAAAAAACACCATTTTTAAGCCTGAAATTTAACCCTGAATCCCATTCCGAGGTCTGTTTTCACATTTGTGTCAAAAAAATTTTTCACCTCCTGAGCACAAAAATCGCTGACCATCAGGAATTTCATTCCCCAGACACCAAAATGGCTCAATTTTTAAGAACTAGAAAAAGCACAATTTTTAAGCATGAAATTTAACCCCGAATCCCATTCCGATGTCCGTTTTTTCATTTGGGTCAAAAAAAATTTTTCACCTCCTGAGCAGAAAAATCCCTGACCCCGGCATCAGGAATTTCCTTCCCCAGACACCAAAATGGCTCAATTTTTAAGAACTAGAAAAAGCACAATTTTTAAGCATGAAATTTAACCCCGAATCCCATTCCGACGTCCGTTTTTTCATGTGGGTCAAAAAAAAATTTTCACCTCCTGAGCACAAAAATCGCTGACCCCGGCATCAGGAATTTCCTTCCCCAGACACCAAAATGGCTCAATTTTTAAGAACTAGAAAAAGCACAATTTTTAGCATGAATTTAACCCCGAATCCCATTCACGCGGTACGTTTTTTCATTTTGAGTCAAATAAAAATTTTCACCTCCTGAGAACAAAAATCCCTGACCCCGGCATCAGGAATTTCCTTCCCCAGACACCAAAATGGCTCAATTTTTAAAAACTAGAGAAAGCACCATTTTTAAGCCTGAAATTTAACCCCGAATCCGATTCCGAGGTCCGTTTTCACATTTGGGTCAAAAAAAATTTTCACCTCCTGAGCACAAAAATCCCTGCCCCGTCATCAGGAATTTTCCTTCCCCAGACACAAAATGGCTCAATTTTTAAAACTAGAGAAAGCACCATTTTTCAGCCTGAAATTTAACCCCGATCCGATTCCGAGGTCAGTTTTTACATTTGGGTCAAATAAATTTTTTCATTTCCGGAGCACAAAAATACGTCACCACGGCATCAGCAATTTCCTTCCCTGGATACCAAAAGGGCTCAATTTGTGAAAACTAGAGAAAGCACCATTTTAAGCATGAAATTTAACCCCGAATCCCATTCTGAGGTCCGTTTTTACATTTGGGTCAAAAAAAAATTTTCACATCCGGAGCACAAAAATCCGTGACCCCGGCATCAGGAATATCCTTCCCTGGATAACAAAACGGCTCATTTTTTGAAAACTAGAAAAAGCACCATTTTTAAGCATGAAAATTTATCCCTGAATCCCATTTCCGAGGTCTGTTTTTCACATTTGTGTCAAAAATTTTTCACCTCCTGAGCAAATAAAATCGCTGACCTCATGAATTTCATTCCCCAGACACCAAAAGGCTCAATTTTTTAAGAACTAGGAAAAGCATCACAATTTTTTAAGCATGAAATTTAACCCCGAATCCCATTCCGATGTCCGTTTTTTCATGTGGGTCAAAAAAAAATTTCACCTCCTGAGCACGAAAATCCCTGACCCCGGCATCAGGAATTTCCTTCCCCGGACACATAAACGGATCAATTTTTAAAAACTAGAAAAAACACCATTTTTAAGCCTGAAATTTAACCCCGAATCCCATTCCGAGGTCCGTTTTTTCATGTGGGTCAAAAAAAAATTTTCACCTCCTGAGCACAAAAATCCCTGACCCCGGCATCAGGAATTTCCTTCCCCAGACACCAAAATGGCTCAATTTTTAAGAACTAGAAAAAGCACCATTTTTAAGCCTGAAATTTAACCCCGAATCCCATTCCGAGGTCCGTTTTCACATTTCGGTCAAAAAAAATTTTCACCTCCTGAGCACAAAAATCGCTGACCCCGGCATCAGGAATTTCCTTCCTGGACACCAAAACGGCTCATTTTGAAAACAGAAAAAGCACCATTTTTTAAGCCTGAAAATTTAACCCCGAATCCCATTCCGAGGTCCGTTTTTACATTTGGGTCAAAAAAAATTTTTCACCTCCTGAGCACAAAAATCGCTGACGCCAGCATCAGGAATTTCCTTCCCCGGACACCAAAACGGCTCAATTTTTAAAAACTAGAAAAAACACCATTTTTAAGCCTGAAATTTAACCCCGAATCCCATTCCGAGGTCCGTGTTCACATTTGGGTCAAAAAAAATTTTCACCTCCTGAGCACAAAAATCGTTGACCCGGCATCAGGAATTTCCTTCCCCGGACACCAAAAGGGCTCAATTTTTAAGAACTAGAAAAAGCACCATTTTTAAGCATGAAATTTAACCCCGAATCCCATTCCGATGTCCGTTTTTTCATGTGGGTCAAAAAAAAATTTCACCTCCTGAGCACGAAAATCCCTGACCCCGGCATCAGGAATTTCCTTCCCCGGACACATAAACGGATCAATTTTTAAAAACTAGAAAAAACACCATTTTTAAGCCTGAAATTTAACCCCGAATCCCATTCCGAGGTCCGTTTTTTCATGTGGGTCAAAAAAAAATTTCACCTCCTGAGCACGAAAATCCCTGACCCCGGCATCAGGAATTTCCTTCCCCGGACACATAAACGGATCAATTTTTAAAAACTAGAAAAAACACCATTTTTAAGCATGAAATTTAACCCCGAATCCCATTCCGAGGTCCTTTTTCACATTTGGGTCAAAAAAAATTTTCACCTCCTGAGCACAAAAATCGCTGACCCCGGCATCAGGAATTTCCTTCCCCGGACACCAAAATGGCTCAATTTTGAAACTAGAAAAGCCCATTTTTAGCATGAAAATTTAACCCCGATCACACATTCGAGGTCACTTTTTCCACATTTTGGGTCTAAAAAAAGTTTTGCACCTCCTGAGCACAAAACTCGCTGCCCCGGCATCAGAATTGCCTTCCCCGGACACCAAAACGGCTCAATTTTAAAACTAGAAAAGCACCATTTTTAAGCATGATTTTAACCCCTAATCCCATTCCAGGTCCGTTTTCACATTTGGGTCAAAAAAATTTTTCACCTCCTGAGCCAAAATCGCTGACTCCCGGCATCAGGAATTTCCTTCCCCGGACACCAAAAGGGCTCAATTTTTGAAAACTAGAAAAAGCACCATTTTTAAGCCTGAAATTTAACCCCAAATCCCATTCCGAGGTCCGTTTTCACATTTGGGTCAAAAAAATTTTCACCTCCTGAGCACAAAAATCGCTGACCCCGGCATCAGGAATTTCCTTCCCCGGACACCAAAAAGGCTCAATTTTTGAAAACTAGAAAAACCACCATTTTTAAGCCTGAAATTTAACCCCGAATCCCATTCCGAGGTCCGTTTTTTCATTTGGGTCAAAAAAAAATTTCACCTCCTGAGCACGAAAATCCCTGACCCCGGCATCAGGAATTTCCTTCCCCGGACACATAAACGGATCAATTTTTAAAAAATTAGAAAAAGCACCATTTTTAAGCCTGAAATTTAACCCCGAATCCCATTCCGAGGTCCGTGTTCACATTTGGGTCAAAAAAAATTTTCACCTCCTGAGCACAAAAATCGTGGACCCGGCATCAGGAATTTCCTTCCCCGGACACCAAAAGGGCTCAATTTTTGAAAACTAGAAAAAGCAGCATTTTTAAGCATGAAATTTAACCCCGAATCCCATTCCGAGGTCCTTTTTCACATTTGGGTCAAAAAAAAATTTCACTTCCTGAGCACAAAAATCGCTGACCCCGGCATCAGGAATTTCCTTCCCCGGACACCAAAAAGGCTCAATTTTTGAAAACTTGAAAAAGCACAATTTTTAAGCATGAAATTTAACCCCGAATCCCATTCCGAGGTCCGTTTTTTCATTTCTGTCAAAAAAAATTTTCACCTCCTGAGCACAAAAATACCTGACCCCGGCATCAGGGATTTCTTTCCCTGGACACCAAAACGGCTCAATTTTTGAAAACTAGAAAAACCACCATTTTTAAGCCTGAAATTTAACCCCGAATCCCATTCCGAGGTTCGTTTTTTCATTTGGGTCAAAAAAAATTTCACATCCTGAGCACGAAAATCCCTGACCCCGGCATCAGGAATTTCCTTCCCCGGACACATAAACGGATCAATTTTTAAAAACTAGAAAAAACACCATTTTTAAGCCTGAAATTAACCCCGATCCCATTCCGAGGTCCGTTTTCACATTTGGCGTCAAAAAATTTTCACCTCCTGAGCACAAAATCGTTGGACCCCGGCATCAGGATTTTCCTTTCCCGGACACCAAAATGCCTCAATTTTTAAAAAGTAGAAAAAGCACCATTTTTAAGCATGAAATTTAACCCCGAATCCAATTCTGATGTCCATTTTAACATTTGGGTCAAAAAAAAATTTCACTTCCGGAGCAGAAAAATCCCTGACCCCGGCATCAGGAATTTCCTTCCCTGGGCACCAAAACGGCTCAATTTTTAAACTAGAAAAAGCACCATTTTAAGCCTGAATTTACCCGAATCCCATCCGAGAGTCCGTTTTCACATTTGGAGTCAAAAAAAAATTTTCACCTCCCTGAGCACAAAAATCGACTGACCCCGCATCAGGAATTTCCTTCCCCGGACACCAAAAACGGGCCTCAATTTGAAAAACTAGAAAAGCACCCATTTTTAAGCATGAAATTTAACCCCAATCCATTCCTAGGTCCGTTTTCACATTTGGGTCAAAAAAAAATTTCACCTCCTGAGCACAAAAATCCCTGACCCCGGCATCAGAATTTTCCTTCCCTGGACACCAAAACGGCTCAATTTTTGAAAACTAGAAAAAGCTCCATTTTTAAGCATGAAATTTAACCCCGAATCCGATTCCGAGGTCCATTTTCACATTTGGGCCAAATAAAAATTTTCACCTCCTGAGCACAAAAATCTCTGACCCCGGCATCAGGAATTTCCTTCCCCAGACACCAAAATGGCTCAATTTTTAAAAACTAGAAAAAGCACCATTTTAAAGCATGAAATTTAACCCCGAATCCCATTCC
>NW_024099002.1:0-10201 GCF_016545835.1 Crotalus tigris
AAAATTTTCACCTCTGGAGCACAAAAATCTTTGACCCCGGCATCAGGAATTTCCTTCCCCAGACACCAAAACGGCTCAATTTTTAAAAACTACAAAAAGCACATTTTTTAAGCATGAAATTTTTCTCTGAATCCCATTCTGACATCCGTTTATACATTTGGGTCAAAAAAAAATTTTCACCTCTGGAGCAAAAAAATCCCTGACCCCGGCATCAGAAATTTCCTTCCCCGGACACCAAAACGGCTCAATTTTTAAAAACTACAAAAAGCACCTTTTTAAAGCATGAAATTTAACCCCAAATCCCATTCTGATGTCCATTTTTACATTTGGGTGAAACAAAAATTTTCACATCCGGAGCACATAAATACCTGACCCCGGCATCAGGAATTTACTTCCCCGGACACCAAAACGGCTCAATTTTTAAAAACTACAAAAAGCACCTTTTTTAAGCATGAAATTTATCCATGAATCCCATTCTGACATCCGTTTATACATTTGGGTCCTAAAAATTTTTTCCCCTATGGAGCACAAAAATCCCTGACCCCGGCATCAGGCATTTTCTTCCCTGGACATCAAACGTCTCAATTTTTAAAAACTACAAAAAGAACCTTTTAAAAGGATGAAATTTAACCCCGAATCCCATTCTGACATCCGTTTATACATTTGGGTCAAAAAAAAATTTTCACCTCTGGAGCACAAAAATCCCTGAACCCGGCATCAGGAATTGCCTTCCCCGGACACCAAAACGGCTCAATTTTTAAAAACTACAAAAAGCACCATTTTTAAGCATGTAATTTAACCACGAATCCCATTCTGACATCTGTTTTTACATTTGGGTGAAAAAAAAATTTTCACCTCCGGAGCACAAAAATACCTGACCCCGGCATCAGGAATTTCCTTCCCTGGACATCAAACGTCTCAATTTTTAAAAACTACAAAAAGAACCTTTTTTAAGGATGAAATTTAGCCCCGAATCCCATTCTGACATCCGTTTATACATTTGGGTCCTAAAAATTTTTTCACCTATGGAGCATAAAAATCCCTGAACCCGGCATCAGGAATTTCCTTCCCCGGACACCAAAACGGCTCAAATTTTAAAAACTACAAAAAGCACCTTTTTAAAGCATGAAATTTAACCCCAAATCCCATTCTGATGTCCGTTTTTACATTTGGGTGAAACAAAAATTTTCACCTCCGGAGTACAAAAATACCTGACCCTGGCATCAGGAATTTCCTTCCCCAGACACCAAAACGGCTCAATTTTTATAAACTACAAAAAGCACCTTTTTTAAGCATGAAATTTATCTCTGAATCCCATTCTGACATCCGTTTATACATTTGGGTCAAAAAAATTTTTTCACCTCTGGAGCACAAAAATCCCTGACCCCGGCATCAGGAATTTCCTTCCCCGGACACCAAAACGGCTCAATTTTTAAAAACTACAAAGAGCACCATTTTTAAGCATGGACTGTAACCCCGAACACCATTCTGACATCTGTTTGACATTTGGCGTGAAAAAAATTTTCACCTCCGGAGACAAAAATAACCGGACCCCGCCTCAGGAATTTCCTTCCCCGTGACACCAAAAAGGACTCAATTTTTAAAACTAAAAAAGGACCATTTTTAAGCTTGAAAATTAACCCCGAATCCCATTCTGACGTCTGTTTTTACATTTCGGTGAAACAAAAATTTTCACCTCCAGAGAACAAAAATCCCTGACCCCGGCATCAGGAATTTCCTTCCCTGGACACCAAAAAGTCTCAATTTTTAAAAACTAGAAAAAGCACGTTTTTTAAGCATGAAATTTAACCCCGAATCCCATTCTGACGTCCGTTTATACATTTGGGTGAAAAAAAAATTTTCACCTCCGGAGCACAAAAATACCTGACCCCGGCATCATGAATTTCCTTCCCTGGACATCAAACGTCTCAATTTTTAAAAACTACAAAATGAACCTTTTTTAAGCATGAAATTTAACCCCAAATCCCATTCTGACATCCGTTTATACATTTGGGTCAAAAAAAATTTTCACCTCTGGAGCAGAAAAATCTTTGACCCCGGCATCAGAAATTTCCTTCCCCGGACACCAAAACGGCTCAATTTTTAAAAACTACAAAAAGCACCTTTTTAAAGCATGAAATTTAACCCCAAACCCCATTCTGATGTCTGTTTTTACATTTGGGTGAAACAAAAATTTTCACATCCGGAGCACAAAAATACCTGACCCCGGCATCAGGAATTTACTTCCCCGGACACCAAAACGGCTCAATTTTTATAAACTACAAAAAGCACCTTTTTTAAGCATGAAATTTATCTATGAATCCCATTCTGACATCCGTTTATACATTTGGGTCAAAAAAAAATTTTCACCTCTGGAGCACAAAAATCCCTGACCCCGGCATCAGGAATTTCCTTCCCCGGAAACCAAAACGGCTCAATTTTTAAAAACTACAAAGAGCACCATTTTTAAGCATGTAATTTAATCACGAATCCCATTCTAACATCTGTTTTTACATTTGGGTGAAAAAAAAATTTTCACCTCCGGAGCACAAAAATACCTGACCCCGGCATCAGGAATTTCCTTCCCTGGACATCAAACGTGCTCAATTTTTAAAAACTACATAAAGCACCATTTTTAAGCATGAAATTTAACCCCGAATCCAATTCTTATGTCCGTTTTTACATTTGGGTCCAAAAAAAATTTTCACCTCTGGAGCACAAAAATCCCTGACCCCGGCATCAGGAATTTCCTTCCCTGGACACCAAAACGGCTCAATTTTTAAAAAATACAAAAATCACCTATTTTAAGCATGAAATTTATCTCTGAATCCCATTCTGACATCCGTTTATACATTTGGGTCAAAAAAAATTTTTCACCTCTGAAGCACAAAAATCCCTGACCCCGGCATCAGGAATTTCCTTCCCCGGACACCAAAACGGCTCAATTTTTAAAAACTACAAAAAGCACCTTTTTAAAGCATGAAAATTAACCCCAAATCCCATTCTGATGTCCGTTTTTACATTTGGGTGAAACAAAAATTTTCACATCCGGAGCACAAAAATCCCTGACCCCGGCATCAGGAATTTCCTTCCCCGGACACCAAAACGTCTCAATTTTTAAAAACTACAAAAAGAACCTTTTTTAAGGATGAAATTTAACCCCGAACACCATTCTGACATCTGTTTTTACATTTGGGTGAAAAAAAAATTTTCACCTCCGGAGCACAAAAATACCTGACCCCGGCATCAGGAATTTCCTTCCCTGGACATCAAACGTCTCAATTTTTAAAAACTACAAAAAGAACCTTTTTTAAGGATGAAATTTAACCCCGAATCCCATTCTGACATCCGTTTATACATTTTGGTAAAAAAAAATTTTCACCTCTGGAGCACAAAAATCTTTGACCCCGGCATCAGAAATTTCCTTCCCCGGACACCAAAACGGCTCAATTTTTAAAAACTACAAAAAGCACCTTTTTTAAGCATGAAATTTATCCATGAATCCCATTCTGACATCCGTTTATACATTTGGGTCCTAAAAATTTTTTCCCCTATGGAGCACAAAAATCCCTGACCCCGGCATCAGGCATTTTCTTCCCTGGACATCAAACGTCTCAATTTTTAAAAACTACAAAAAGAACCTTTTTTAAGGATGAAATTTAACCCCGAATCCCATTCTGACATCCGTTTATACATTTGGGTCAAAAAAAAATTTTCACCTCTGGAGCACAAAAATCCCTGAACCCGGCATCAGGAATTGCCTTCCCCGGACACCAAAACGGCTCAATTTTTAAAAACTACAAAAAGCACCATTTTTAAGCATGTAATTTAACCACGAATCCCATTCTGACATCTGTTTTTACATTTGGGTGAAACAAAAATTTTCACCTCCGGAGCACAAAAATACCTGACCCCGGCATCAGGAATTTCCTTCCCCGGACACCAAAACGTCTCAATTTTTAAAAACTACAAAAAGAACCTTTTTTAAGGATGAAATTTAACCCCGAACACCATTCTGACATCTGTTTTTACATTTGGGTGAAAAAAAAAATTTCACCTCTGGAGCACAAAAATACCTGACCCCGGCATCAGGAATTTCCTTCCCTGGACATCAAACGTCTCAATTTTTAAAAACTACAAAAAGCACCTTTTTTAAGCATGAAATTTATCTCTGAATCCCATTCTGACATCCGTTTATACATTTGGGTCAAAAAAAATTTTCACCTCTGGAGCACAAAAATCTTTGACCCCGGCATCAGAAATTTCCTTCCCCGGACACCAAAACGGCTCAATTTTTAAAAACTACAAAAAGCACCTTTTTAAAGCATGAAATTTAACCCCAAATCCCATTCTGATGTCCGTTTTTACATTTGGGTGAAACAAAAATTTTCACATCCGGAGCACAAAAATACCTGACCCCGGCATCAGGAATTTACTTCCCCAAACACCAAAACGGCTCAATTTTTATAAACTACAAAAAGCACCTTTTTTAAGCATGAAATTTATCTCTGAATCCCATTCTGACATCCGTTTATACATTTGGCCTTCTCCTTTTACCCCTCCTCGTTCAAAAAAAAATTTTTCACCTCTGGAGCACAAAAATCCCTGACCCTCGGCCATCAGGAATTTCTTCCCCGGACACCAAAACGGCTCAATTTTACAAACTACAAAGAGGCACATTTTAAGATTTAATTTTAACCCCGAATCCATTCTGATGTCCGTTTTTACATTGGGTGAAACAAAAAGTTTCACATCCGGAGCACAAAAATACCTGACCCACGGCATCAGGAATTACTGTCCCCGCGACCACCAATAAAACGGCTCCTCAATTTTTATAACATACAAAAAAGCACCTTTTAAGCATGAAATTTATCTCTGGAATCCCATTCTGCCATCCGTTATACATTTGGGTCAAAAAAAATTTTTCACCTCTGGAGCACAAAAATCCCTGACCCCGGCATCAGGAATTTCCTTCCCCGGACACCAAAACGGCTCAATTTTTAAAAACTACAAAGAGCACCATTTTTAACCATGTAATTTAACCCCGAATCCCATTCTGACATCTGTTTTAACATTTGGGTGAAAAAAAAATTTTCACCTCCGGAGCACAAAAATACCTGACCCCGGCATCAGGAATTTCCTTCCCTGGACATCAAACGTCTCAATTTTTAAAAACTACAAAAAGAACCTTTTTTAAGGATGAAATTTAACCCCGAACACCATTCTGACATCTGTTTTTACATTTGGGTGAAAAAAAAATTTTCACCTCCGGAGCACAAAAATACCTGACCCCGGCATCAGGAATTTCCTTCCCTGGACATCAAACGTCTCAATTTTTAAAAACTACAAAAAGAACCTTTTTTAACCATGAAATTTAACCCCGAATACCATTCTGACATCCGTTTATACATTTGGGTCAAAAAAAAATTTCACCTCTGGAGCACAAAAATCTTTGACCCCGGCATCAGGAATTTCCTTCCCCAGACACCAAAACGGCTCAATTTTTAAAAACTACAAAAAGCACATTTTTTAAGCATGAAATTTATCTCTGAATCCCATTCTGACATCCGTTTATACATTTGGGTCAAAAAAAAATTTTCACCTCTGGAGCAAAAAAATCCCTGACCCCGGCATCAGAAATTTCCTTCCCCGGACACCAAAACGGCTCAATTTTTAAAAACTACAAAAAGCACCTTTTTTAAGCATGAAATTTATCCCTGAATCCCATTCTGACATCCGTTTATACATTTGGGTACTAAAAATTTTTTCCCCTATGGAGCACAAAAATCCCTGACCCCGGCATCAGAAATTTCCTTCCCCGGACACCAAAACGGCTCAATTTTTAAAAACTACAAAAAGCACCTTTTTTAAGCATGAAATTTATCCCTGAATCCCATTCTGACATCCGTTTATACATTTGGGTACTAAAAATTTTTTCCCCTATGGAGCACAAAAATCCCTGACCCCGGCATCAGGAATTTCCTTCCCTGGACACCAAAATGGCTCAATTTTTGAAAACTACAAAAAAGCACCTTTTTAAACATTAAATTTAACCCCAAATCCCATTCTGACGTCCGTTTATACATTTGGGTCAAAAAAATATTTTCAACTCCGGTGCACAAAAATCCCTGACCCCGGCATCAGGAATTTCCTTCCCTGGACACAAAAAAGGCTCAATTTTTGAAAACTACAAAAAGAACATTTTTTAAGCATGAAATTTAACTCCAAATCCCATTCTGACGTCTGTTTTTACATTTGGGTCAAAAAAATATTTTCAACTCCGGTGCACAAAAATCCCTGACCTCGGCATCAGGAATTTCCTTCCCCGGACACAAAAACGGCTCAAATTTTAAAAACTACAAAAAGCACATATTTAAGCTTGAAATTTAACCCCGAATCGCATTCTGACGTCTGTTTTTACATTTGGGTCAAAAAAATATTTTCAACTCCGGTGCACAAAAATCCCTGACCCCGGCATCAGGAATTTCCTTCCCTGGACACAAAAATGGCTCAATTTTTGAAAACTACAAAAAGAACATTTTTTAAGCATGAAATTTAACTCCAAATCTCATTCTGACATCCGTTTATACATTTGGGTCCTAAAAATTTTTTCACCTATGGAGCACAAAAATACCTGACCCCGGCATCAGGAATTTTATTCCACGGACACCAAAACGGCTCAATTTTTAAAAACTACAAAAAGCACCTTTTTTAAGCATGAAATTTAACCCGAAATCCCATTCTGACGTCCGTTTTCACATTTGGGTGAAAGAAAAATTTTCACCTCCGGAGCACAAAAATACCTGACCCCGGCATCAGGAATTTCCTTCCCTGGACATCAAATGTCTCAATTTTTAAAAACTACAAAAAGAACCTTTTTTAAGGATGAAATTTAACCCCGAATCCCATTCTGACATCCGTTTATACATTTTGGTAAAAAAAAATTTTCACCTCTGGAGCACAAAAATCTTTGACCCCGGCATCAGGAATTTCCTTCCCCGGACACCAAAACGGCTCAATTTTTAAAAACTACAAAAAGCACCATTTTTAAGCATGAAATTTAACCCCGAATCCCATTCTGACATCCGTTTTTACATTTTGGTCAAAAAAAAATTTTGACCTCCGGAGCTCAAAAATCCCTGACCACGGCATCAGGAATTTCCTTCCACAGACACCAAAAGGTCTAAATTTTTAAAAACTACAAAAAGCACCATTTTTAAGCATGAAATTTAACCCCAAATCCCATTCTGACATCTGTTTTTATATTTGGGTGAAAAAAAAATTTTCACCTCCGGAGCACAAAAATCCCTGACCCCGGCATCAGGAATTTCCTTCCCTGGACACCAAAAACGGCTCAATTTTTAAAAACTACAAAAAGCACCTTTTTTAAGTATGAAATTTATCCCTGAATCCCATTCTGAAATCCGTTTATACATTTGGGTTGATAAAAAAAATTTCACCTCCGGAGCACAAAAATCCCTGACCCCGGCATCAGGAATTTCCTTCCCTGGACACCAAAATGGCTCAATTTTCAAAAACTACAAAAAGCACCACTTTTATGCATGAAATTTAACCCCGAATCCCAATCTGACGTCCGTTTATACATTTGGTTGAAAAAAAAAATTTCACCTCCGGAGCACAAAAATCCCTGACCCCGGCATCATGAATTTCCTTCTCTGGACACCAAAATGGCTCAATTTTAAAAAAATACAAAAAGCACCATTTTTATGCATGAAATTTAACCCCAAATCCCAATCTGACGTCCGTTTATACATTTGTTTGAAAAAAAAATTTCACCTCCGGAGCACAAAAATCCCTGACCCCGGCATCAGGAATTTCCTTCCCTGGACACCAAAATGGCTCAATTTTTAAAAACTGTAAAAAGCACCATTTTTATGCATGAAATTTAACCCCGAATCCCAATCTGACGTCCCTTTATACATTTGGTTGAAAAAAAAAATTACACCTCCGGAGCACAAAAATCCCTGACCCTGGCATCAGGAATTTCCTTCCCTGGACACCAAAATGGCTCCATTTTTAAAAACTACAAAAAGCACCATTTTTATGCATGAAATTTAACCCCGAATCCCAATCTGACGTCCGTTTATACATTTGGTTGAAAAAAAAAATTACACCTCCGGAGAACAAAAATCCCTGACCCTGGCATTATCATTTCCTTCCCTGACACCAAATGTCTCAATTTTTTAAAAACCTACCAAACCACAGCCCCATTTTATGCAGAATTTAACCCCGAATCCCATCTTTGCGTCCGTTTATACCTTGGGTCAAAAAAATTTTTCACCTCCGGAGCACAAAAATTCCCTGACCCCACGTCATCAGGAATTTCTTCCCTCGACAACCAAATGGTCGTTTTTTTAAACTACGAAAGCAGCATTTTTAATGCATGAAATTTAACCCCGAATCCCATTCTGACGTCCGTTTATACATTTGGTTCAAAAAAAAATTTTCACCTCCGGAGCACAAAAATCCCTGACCCTGGCATCAGAATTTCCTTCCCTGGACACCAAAATGGCTCAATTTTTAAAAACTACAAAAAGCACCACTTTTATGCATGAAATTTAACCCCGAATCCCAATCTGACGTCCGTTTATACGTTTGGTTGAAAAAAAACATTTCACCTCCGGAGCACAAAAATCCCTGACCCCGGCATCAGGAATTTCCTTCGCTGGACAACAAAATGGCTCAATTTTTAAAAACTACAAAAAGCACCATTTTATACATGAATTTAACCCCGAATTCCCATCTGACATCCGTTTATTATTAAATTTGGTTGAAAAAAAAAATTTCAACCTCCGAGCACAAAAATCCCGACCCCGGCATAGTAATTTCACTTCCTCGACACCAAAATGGCTCAATTTTAAAAACTACAAAACGCACCATTTTGATGCATGAATTTAGAAACACCCTGGATCCCATCTGACGTCCGTTTATACATTTTTGGGTCAAAAAAATTTTCACCTCCGGAGCACAAAAATCCCTGACCCCGGCATCAGGAATTTCCTTCCCTCGACACCAAAATTGGTCAGTTTTTTTAAACTACGAAAAGCAGCATTTTTATGCATGAAATTTAACCCCGAATCCCAATCTGACGTCCGTTTATACATTTGGTTGAAAAAAAAAATTTAACCTCCGGAGCACAAAAATCCCTGACCCCGGCATCAGGAATTTCCTTCCCTGGACACCAAAATGGCTCAATTTTTAAAAACTACAAAAAGCACCATTTTTATGCATGAAATTTAACCCCGAATCCCAATCTGACGTCCATTTATACATTTGGTTGAAAAAAAAAATTTCACCTCTGGAGCACAAAAATCCCTGATCTGGGCATTAGGAATTTCCTTCCCTGGACACCAAAATGGCTCAATTTTTAAAAACTACAAAAAGCACCATTTTTATGCATGAAATTCAACCCCGAATCCCAATCTGACGTACGTTTATACATTTGGTTGAAAAAAAAAATTTCACCTCTGGAGCACAAAAATCCCTGACCCCGGCATCAGGAATTTCCTTCCCTGGACACCAAATTGGCTCAATTTTTAAAAACTACAAAAAGCACCATTTTTAAGCATAAAATTTAACTCTGAATCCCATTCTGAATTCCGTTTATACATTTGGGTCAAAAAAAAATTTTCACCTCCGGAGCACAAAAATCCCTGACCCCGGCATCAGGAATTTCCTTACCTCGACACCAAAATGGGTCAGTTTTTTAAAACTACAAAAAGCAACATTTTTATGCACGAAATGTAACCCCGAATCCCAATCTGACTTCTGTTTATACATTTGGTTGAAAAAAAAAATTTCACCTCCGGAGCACAAAATCCCTGACCCCGGCATCAGGAATTTCCTTCCCTGGACATCAAAATGGCTCAATTTTTAAAAACTACAAAAAGCACCATTTTTATACATGAAATTTAACCCCGAATACCAATCTGACGTCCGTTTATACATTTGGTTGAAAAAAAAAATTTCACCTCCGGAGCACAAAAATCCCTGACCCCGGCATCAGGAATTTCCTTCCCTGGACACCAAAATGGCTCAATTTTTAAAAACTACAAAAAGCACCATTTTATGCATGAAATTTAACCCCGAATCCCAATCTGACGTCCGTTTATACATTTGGTTGAAAAAAAAAATTTCAACTCCGGAGCACAAAAATCCCTGACCCCGGCATCAGGAATTT
>NW_024099003.1:0-4312 GCF_016545835.1 Crotalus tigris
TTTTTCATCTCCAGAGAAAAAAAATCTGTGACCCCGGAATCAGGAATTACCTTCCCCTAAACCCAAAACGGCTCAATTTTTGAAAACTAGAAGAAGCACCATTTTTAAGCATGAAATTTAACCATAAATGACATTCTGAGGACCATTTTTACATTTGGGTCAAAAAAAATTTTTCATCTCTGGAGCACAAAAATCTGTGACCCCGGCATCAGGAATTTCCTTTCCCTGACACCAAAACGGCTCAATTTTTGAAAACTAGAAAAAGCACCGTTTTTAAGCATGAAATTTAACCCCGAATCCCATTCTGAGGTCCGTTTTTTCATTCGGGTCTAACAAAATTTTTCATCTCCAGAGCACAAAAATCTGTGACCCCGGCATCAGGAATTTCCTTCCCCTGACACCAGAACGGCTCAATTTTTGAAAACTAGAAGAAGCACCATTTTTAAGCATGAAATTTAACCGCGAATCCCATTATGAGGTCCATTTTTACATTCGGGTCAAAAAAAATTTTTCATCTCCAGAGCACAAAAATCGTGACACCGGCATCAGGAATTCTCCTTCCCCTGAAACCAAAACGGCTCAATTTTTGAAAACTAGAAAAAGCACCATTTTTAAGCATGAAATTTAACCCCGAATCCCATTCTGAGGTCCGTTTTTACATTTGGGTCAAAAAAAATTTTTTATCTCCAGAGCACAAAAGTCTGTGACCCCGTCCTCAGGAATTTCCTTCCCCTGAAACCAAAACGGCTCAATTTTTGAAAACTAGAAAAAGCACCATTTTTAAGCATGAAATTTAACCCCGAATCCCATTCTGAGGTCCGTTTTTACATTCGGGTCAAAAAAAATTTTTCATCTCCAGAGAAAAAAAATCTGTGACCCCGTCCTCAGGAATTTCCTTCCCCTGAAACCAAAACGGCTCAATTTTTGAAAACTAGAAAAAGCACGATTTTTAAGCATGAAATTTAACCCCGAATCCCATTCTGAGGTCCTTTTTTACATTCGGGTCAAAAAAATTTTTTCATCTCCAGAGAAAAAAAATCTGTGACCCCGGAATCAGGAATTACCTTCCCCTAAAACCAAAACGGCTCAATTTTTGAAAACTAGAAGAAGCACCATTTTTAAGCATGAAATTTAACCAAAAATGACATTCTGAGGACCATTTTTACATTTGGGTCAAAAAAACTTTTTCATCTCCGGAGCACAAAAATCTGTGACCCCGGCATCAGGAATTTCCTTCCCCTGAAACCAAAACGGCTTAATTTTTGAAAACTAGAAAAAGCACCATTTTTAAGCATGAAATTTAACCCCGAATCCCATTCTGAGGTCCGTTTTTACATTCGGGTCAAAAAAATTTTTTCATCTCCAGAGAAAAAAAATCTGTGACCCCGGAATCAGGAATTACCTTCCCCTAAAACCAAAACGGCTCAATTTTTGAAAACTAGAAGAAGCACCATTTTTAAGCATGAAATTTAACCATAAATGACATTCTGAGGACCATTTTTACATTTGGGTCAAAAAAACTTTTTCATCTCTGGAGCACAAAAATCTGTGACCCCGGCATCAGGAATTTCCTTACCCTGACACCAAAACGGCTCAATTTTTGAAAACTAGAAGAAGCACCATTTTTAAGCATGAAATTTAACCCCGAATCCCATTGTGAGGTCCGTTTTTACATTTGGGTCAAAAAAAATTTTCATCTCCAGAGCACAAAAATCTGTGACCCCGGCATCAGGAATTTCCTTCCCCTGAAACCAAAACTGCTCAATTTTTGAAAATTAGAAGAAGCACCATTTTTAAGCATGAAATTAAACCCCGAATCCCATTCTGAGGTCCGTTTTTACATTTGGGTCAAAAAAAATTTTTTATCTCCAGAGCACAAAAATCTGTGACCCCGTCCTCAGGAATTTCCTTCCCCTGAAACCAAAACGGCTCAATTTTTGAAAACTAGAAAAAGCACCATTTTTAAGCATGAAATTTAACTCCGAATCCCATTCTGAGGTCCGTTTTTACATTCGGGTCAAAAAAATTTTTTCATCTCCAGAGAAAAAAAATCTGTGACCCCGGAATCAGGAATTACCTTCCCCTAAAACCAACACGGCTCAATTTTTGAAAACTAGAAGAAGCACCATTTTTAAGCATGAAATTTAACCATAAATAACATTCTGAGGACCATTTTTACATTTGGGTCAAAAAAATTTTTTTCATCTCCGGAGAACAAAAATCTGTGACCCCTGCATCAGGAATTTACTTCCCCTGACACCAAAACGGCTCAATTTTTGAAAACTAGAAGAAGCACCATTTTTAAGCATGAAATTTAACCCCGAATCCCATTCTGAGGTCCATTTTTACATTCGGGTCAAAAAAATTTTTCATCTCCAGAGCACAAAAATCTGTGACCCCGGCATCAGTAATTTCCTTCCCCTGAAACCAAAACCGCTCAATTTTTGAAAACTAGAAAAAGCACCATTTTTAAGCATGAAATTTAACCCCGAATCCCATTTTGAGGTCCGTTTTTACATTTGGGTCAAAAAAAATTTTTTATCTCCAGAGCACAAAAATCTGTGACCCCGTCCTCAGGAATTTCCTTCCCCTGAAACCAAAACGGCTCAATTTTTGAAAACTAGAAAAATCACCATTTTTAAGCATGAAATTTAACCCCGAATCCCATTCTGAGGTCCGTTTTTACATTCGGGTCAAAAAATTTTTTTCATCTCCAGAGCACAAAAATCTATGCCCCCCGGCATCAGGAATTTCCTTCCCTGAAATAAACGAGCCTCAATTTTGAAACTAGAAGAAGCAGGCCATTTTTTACCGCATGAATTTAACCCCTAATCCTCCCATTCTGAGGTCCATTTTTACATTCGGTCAAAACAATTTTTCACATCTCCAGACACAAAAATCTGTGACCCCGGCATCATGAATTCCTTCCCCTGAAACAAAACGGCTCAATTTTTGAAACTAGAAAAGCACCACCATTTGTAAGCAATGAAATTTAACCCCGAATCCCATTCTGATGTCCGTTTTTACATTTGGGTCAAAAAAAAAGTTTTTTATCTCCAAAGTCACAAATCTGTGAACCCCGTCCTCAGGAATTTCCTTCCCCTGAAACCAAAACGGCTCAATTTTTGAAAACTAGAAAAAGCACCATTTTTAAGCATGAAATTTTACCCCGAATCCCATTCTGAGGTCCGTTTTTACATTCGGGTCAAAAAAATTTTTTCATCTCCAGAGAAAAAAAATCTATGACCCCGGAATCAGGAATTACCTTCCCCTAAAACCAAAACGGCTCAATTTTTGAAAACTAGAAGAAGCACCATTTTTAAGCATGAAATTTAACCATAAATGACATTCTGAGGACCATTTTTACATTTGGGTCAAAAAAAATTTTTCATCTCTGGAGCACAAAAATCTGTGACCCCGGCATCAGGAATTTCCTTTCCCTGACACCAAAACGGCTCAATTTTTGAAAACTAGAAAAAGCACCGTTTTTAAGCATGAAATTTAACCCCGAATCCCATTCTGAGGTCCGTTTTTTCATTCGGGTCTAACAAAATTTTTCATCTCCAGAGCACAAAAATCTGTGACCCCGGCATCAGGAATTTCCTTCCCCTGACACCAGAACGGCTCAATTTTTGAAAACTAGAAGAAGCACCATTTTTAAGCATGAAATTTAACCGCGAATCCCATTATGAGGTCCATTTTTACATTCGGGTCAAAAAAAATTTTTCATCTCCAGAGCACAAAAATCTGTGACCCCGGCATCAGGAATTTCCTTCCCCTGAAACCAAAACGGCTCAATTTTTGAAAACTAGAAAAAGCACCATTTTTAAGCATGAAATTTAACCCCGAATCCCATTCTGAGGTCCGTTTTTACATTTGGGTCAAAAAAATTTTTTTATCTCCAGAGCACAAAAGTCTGTGACCCCGTCCTCAGGAATTTCCTTCCCCTGAAACCAAAACGGCTCAATTTTTGAAAACTAGAAAAAGCACCATTTTTAAGCATGAAATTTAACCCCGAATCCCATTCTGAGGTCCGTTTTTACATTCGGGTCAAAAAAAATTTTTCATCTCCAGAGAAAAAAAATCTGTGACCCCGTCCTCAGGAATTTCCTTCCCCTGAAACCAAAACGGCTCAATTTTTGAAAACTAGAAAAAGCACCATTTTTAAGCATGAAATTTAACCCCGAATCCCATTCTGAGGTCCGTTTTTACATTCGGGTCAAAAAATTTTTTTCATCTCCAGAGTACAAAAATCTGTGACCCCGGCATCAGGAATTTCCTTCCCCTGACACCAAAACAGCTCAATTTTTGA
>NW_024099004.1:0-8965 GCF_016545835.1 Crotalus tigris
TAGATTTTATATCTTTCTTGCCTGGCATAACTTTGGCCATGGCGATGGTTCTTAGAACCAGAAAGTAGAGCTCAACAGCCCAATTTAATGCTAGGTGTGGGTGTTGAGTCATACTAGATTTTATAGCTTGCTTGCCTGGCGTAGCTTTGGCCATGGCGATGGTTCTTAGAACCAGAAAGAGCTCAACGGCCCAATTTAAGGCTAGGTGTGGCTGTTGAGTCATACTAGATTTTATAGCTTGCTTGCCTGGCGTAGCTTTGGCCATGGCAATGGTTTTTAGAATCAGAATGCAGAGCTCAACGGCCCAATTTAAGGCTAGGTGTGGCTGTTGACTCATACTAGATTTTATAGCTTGCTTGCCTGGCGTAGCTTTGGCCATGGCGATGGTTCTTAGAACCAGAATGAAGAGCTCAATGGCCCAATTTAAGGCTAGGTGTGGCTGTTGACTCATCCTAGAATTTATACTTTTCTTGGCTGGCATAATTTTGGCCATGGCGATGGTTCTTAGAACCAAAATGTAGAGCTCAATGGCCCAATTTAATGCTAGGTGTGGCTGTTGACTCATCCTAGATTTTATAGTTTTCTTGCCTGGCGTAACTTTGGCCATGGCGATAGTTCTTAGAACCAGAAAGCTGAGCTCAACAGCCCAATTTAATGCTAGGTGTGGCTCTTGACTCATCCTAGATTTTATAGCTTCCTTTCCTGGCGTAGCTTTGGCCATGGCGATGGTTCTTAGAACCAGAAAGAGCTCAACGGCCCAATTTAAGGCTAGGTGTGGCTGTTGACTCATACTAGATTTTATAGCTTGCTTGCCTGGCGTAGCTTTGGCCATGGCGATGGTTCTTAGAACCAGAAAGAGCTCAACGGCCCAATTTAAGGCTAGGTGTGGCTGTTGACTCATACTAGATTTTATAGCTTGCTTGCCTGGCTATAGAATTTTGGCCATGCGATGGTTCTAGAACCAGGAAAGTAGTAGAGCTCAACAGCCCAATTTTAATGCTAGGGTTGGCTGTTGACTCATACTAGATTTTATAGCTTGCTTGCCTGGCGTAGCTTTTGCCATGCGATGGTTTTATAGCCCATAATGCAGAGCTCAACGGCCCATTTAAGGCTAGGTGTGGCTGTTGACTTCATACTAGTGTTATAGCTTGCTTGCCTGAGCGTAGCTTTGGCCATGGCGATGGTTCTTAGAAACAGAATGAAGAGCTCAAACGGCCCAATTTAAGCTAGGTGGTGGCGTTGACTCGATACTAGATTTTTTATAGCTTGCTTGCCTGTCGTAGCTTTGCCATGGCGATGGTTCTTAGAACCAGAAAGAGCTCAACGGCCCAATTTTAAGCTAGGTGTGCTGTTGACTCCTACTAGTTTTATACTTTTCTTGCCTGGCAAATTTTGGCCATGGCGATGGTTCTTAGAAGCAGAAAGAAGATATCAGCAGCCATTATTAATGCTAGGTGTGGCTGTTGATTGATGACTGATTCTATACTTTTCTTGCCTGGCATAATTTTGGTTTGCCATGGCGATGTTCTTAGAACCAGAGGTAGAGCTTCAACCCGCCCAATTTCATGCTAGGTGGGCTGTTGACTCATACTAAGATTTTAATAGCTTTGCTTGCCTGGCGTAGCTTTGGCCATGGCGGATGTTTTTTTAGAACCAGAATGCAGAGCTCAACGGCCCCAATTTAATGCTAAGTGTTGCTGTTGACATCATCCTAGATTTTATTATAGCTTGCTTGCCTGGCGTAGCTTTGGCCATGGCTATGGTTTTTAGAACCAGAATGCAGAGCTCAACGGCCCAATTTAATGCTAGGTGTGGCTGTTGACTCATACTAGATTTTATAGCTTGCTTGCCTGGAGTAGCTTTGGCCATGGCGATGGTTCTTAGAACCAGAATGAAGAGCTCAACGGCCCAATTTAAGGCTAGGTGTGGCTGTTGACTCATCCTAGAATTTATACTTTTCTTGCCTGGCATAATTTTGGCCATGGCGATGGTTCTTAGAACCAAAATGTAGAGCTCAATGGCCCAATTTAATGCTAGGTGTGGCTGTTGACTCATCCTAGATTTTATAGTTTTCTTGCCTGGCGTAACTTTGGCCATGGCGATGGTTCTTAGAACCAGAAAGCTGAGCTCAAGAGCCCAATTTAATGCTAGGTGTGGCTCTTGACTCATACTAGATTTTATAGCTTGCTTGCCTGGCGTAGCTTTGGCCATGGCGATGGTTCTTAGAACCAGAAAGAGCTCAACGGCCCAATTTAAGGCTAGGTGTGGCTGTTGACTCATACTAGATGTTATAGCTTGCTTGCCTGGCGTAGCTTTGGCCATGGCGATGGTTTTTAGAATCAGAAAGTAGAGCTCAACAGCCCAATTTAATGCTAGGTGTGGCTGTTGAGTCATACTAGATTTTATAGCTTGCTTGCCTGGCGTAGCTTTGGCCATGGCGATGGTTCTTAGAACCAGAATGAAGAGCTCAACGGCCCAATTTAAGGCTAGGTGTGGCTGTTGACTCATCCTAGAATTTATACTTTTCTTGCCTGGCATAATTTTGGCCATGGCGATGGTTCTTAGAACCAGAAAGTAGAGCTCAACAGCCCAATTTAATGCTAGGTGTGGCTGTTGACTCATACTAGATTTTATAGCTTGCTTGCCTGGCGTAGCTTTGGCCATGGCGATGGTTTTTAGAACCAGAATGCAGAGCTCAACGGCCCAATTTAATGCTAGGTGTGGCTGTTGACTCATACTAGATTTTATAGCTTGCTTGCCTGGCGTAGCTTTGGCCATGGCGATGGTTCTTAGAACCAGAATGAAGAGCTCAACGGCCCAATTTAAGGCTAGGTGTGGCTGTTGACTCATCCTAGAATTTATAGTTTTCTTGCCTGGCATAATTTTGGCCATGGCGATGGTTCTTAGAACCAAAATGTAGAGCTCAATGGCCCAATTTAATGCTAGGTGTGGCTATTGACTCATCCTAGATTTTATAGTTTTCTTGCCTGGCATAACTTTGGCCATGGCGGTGGTTCTTAGAACCAGAATGCAGAGCTCAATGGCCCAATTTAATGCTAGGTGTGGCTGTTGACTCATACTAAATTTTATAGTTTTCTTGCCTGGCCTAACATTGGCCATGCTGATGGTTCTTAGAACCAGAAAGAGCTCACTGGCCCAATTTAATGCTAGGTGTGGCTGTTGACTCATACTAGATTTTATAGTTTGCTTGCCTGGCGTAGCTTTGGCCATGGCAATAGTTCTTAGAACCAGAAAGAGCTCAACGGCCGAATTTAATGCTAGGTGTGGCTGTTGAATTGGTTTTCTAGTCTTTGAACAACAAGTGGACATTTGGTGATGTTGATTTTTTTTTTTTCCCTTTCAGAGGAACTCACTGTGTGGCATCATTGAAAACTGAAGACATCAAAGGTAAGTCAGTTTCATTATATACACCTTTAGCCAAGAAGCCTGACTGGTACTGCTGGCAACATTCTGAATGCCCACAATGCATGGAGATGGGGGTGATGCTCCTACATTGGAGGTTGTTCAATCCCTGAGCTTCCAGTCTCTCACACACTGACTGAATGAGGGTGGGAGTCAGCCGCTCCCTGTCTCATTCAGTCCCTGCACACACCCACACCCTGGGAGACTCACACTGGATGACCTCTCTGGGGCTCCACTGGGTGCCCCTTTCAGTCCCTGAGTGAGCAGTGAGGGCAAATTGGCCTGGAGGACTCTAGAGCGCACAGCTACAAGGCTCCTCCAGGACCTGAGTACCCTCCCTACTCCGATTGGGCTGGAAGGGAGTCCTTTTGGATGACCTCCTCCCTCCATTGTACCAGTCAGACTTCTTAGCACCAAAAGTGCACCACACACAATAAAGGAGAAGATTTGTGGCATCAATCAAGACTGAAGACATCAGGGGTAAGTCAGTTTCGTTATTTATACACATACACACCTACCTCGTGTGGCATTCGCTGAGTGGCATCAATCAAGACTGAAGACATCAGGGGTAAGTCAGTTTCATTAACTATACATACCTCATTTAGCCAAGATGCCTGACAGATACTGTTGGCAACATGTGGTTTATTACTACAAAAACCTTTAGGCCTTGCTAAGCTTACCCTAAGGCTTACTTTACCAAAGTTTTTTTTTTAAAAAAAACAAACCCCAAAAACTAATGAGAAGGCCCACAAACATTCTCCATACCTACACAGCATGGAGATGGGGGTCATGCCTCTACATTGGAGGTTGTTCAATCCCTGAGCTTCCAGTCTCTCACACACTGACTGAATGAGGGTGGGAGTCAGCCGCTCCCTGTCTCATTCAATCCCTGCACACACGCACACCCTGGGAGACTCACACTGGACGACCTCTCTGGGGCTCCACTGGGTGCCCCTTTCAGTCCCTGAGTGAGCAGTGAGTGCGAATTGGCCTGGAGGACTCTAGAGCACACAGCTACAAGGCTCCTCCAGGACCCGAGTACCCTCTCTACTCCGACTGGACTGGAAGGGAGTCCTTTTGGATGACCTCCTCCCTCCATTGTTGCCAAGTACAGTACCAGTCAAACGTCTTAGCACCAAAAGTAAATGTGATGCATTTTAATATGATGCCATAGACAGTAAAGGAGACTAATAGATTTTATAGTTTCCTTGCCTGGCGTAATTTTGGCCACGGCAATGGTTCTTAGAACCAGAAAGTAGAGCTCAGCAGCCCAATTTAAATCTAGGTGTGGCTATTGACTTATACTAGATTTTATAGTTTGCTTGCCTGGCATAACTTTGGCTATGGCGACGGTTCTTAGAACCAGAAAGAAGAGCTCAATGGCCCAATTTAATGCTAGGTGTGGCTATTGACTCATCCTAGATTTTATAGTTTTCTTGCCTGGCGTAACTTTGGCCATGGCGATGGTTCTTAGAACCAGAAAGCTGAGCTCAAGAGCCCAATTTAATGCTAGGTGTGGCTCTTGACTCATCCTAGATTTTATAGCTTGCTTGCTTGGCGTAGCTTTGGCCATGGCGATGGTTCTTAGAACCAGAAAGAGCTCAACGGCCCAATTTAAGGCTAGGTGTGGCTGTTGACTCATCCTAGATTTTATATCTTTCTTGCCTGGCATAACTTTGGCCATGGCGATGGTTCTTAGAACCAGAAAGTAGAGCTCAACAGCCCAATTTAATGCTAGGTGTGGTTGTTGAGTCATACTAGATTTTATAGCTTGCTTGCCTGGCGTAGCTTTGGCCATGGCGATGGTTCTTAGAACCAGAAAGAGCTCAACGGCCCAATTTAAGGCTAGGTGTGGCTGTTGAGTCATACTAGATTTTATAGCTTGCTTGCCTGGCGTAGCTTTGGCCATGGCGATGGTTTTTAGAATCAGAATGCAGAGCTCAACGGCCCAATTTAATGCTAGGTGTGGCTGTTGACTCATACTAGATTTTATAGCTTGCTTGCCTGGCGTAGCTTTGGCCATGGCGATGGTTCTTAGAACCAGAATGAAGAGCTCAACGGCCCAATTTAAGGCTAGGTGTGGCTGTTGACTCATACTAGATTTTATAGCTTGCTTGCCTGGCGTAGCTTTGGCCATGGCGATGGTTCTTAGAACCAGAATGAAGAGCTCAACGGCCCAATTTAAGGCTAGGTGTGGCTGTTGACTCATCCTAGAATTTATACTTTTCTTGCCTGGCATAAGTTTGGCCATGGCGATGGTTCTTAGACCAAAATGTAGAGCTCATGGCCCACTTTAAAATGCGAGGTGTGGCTGTTGACCTCATCCTAGATTTACAGTTTTCTTTCCTGGCGTAACTTTGGCCATGGCGATTGTTTTTAGAATCGGAAAGTAGAGCTTCACAGCCCAATTTAATGACTAGGTGTGGCTGTTGAGTCCATACTAGATTTTATCGCTTGCTTTGCCTGTCGTAGCTTTGGCCATGGCGATGGTTCTTAGAACCAGAAAAGAGCTCAACGGCCCAAGTTAAGGCTATGTGGCTGTTGACTCTACTAGATTTTAGAGCTTGCTTGCCTGGCTACTTTGGCCATGCGATGGTTATTAGAACCAGAATGAAGAGCTCAACGGCCCAATTTCAGGCTAGGTGTGGCTGTTGACTCATCCTAGAATTTATACTTTTCTTGCCTGGCATAATTTTGGCCATGGCGATGGTTCTTAGAACGAGAAAGTAGAGCTCAACAGCCCAATTTAATGCTAGGTGTGGCTGTTGACTCATACTAGATTTTATAGCTTGCTTGCCTGGCGTAGCTTTGGCCATGGCGATGGTTCTTAGAACCAGAAAGAGCTCAACGGCCCAATTTAATGCTAGGTGTGGCTGTTGACTCATACTAGATTTTATAGCTTGCTTGCCTGGCGTAGCTTTGGCCATGGCGATGGTTCTTAGAACCAGAATGAAGAGCTCAACGGCCCAATTTAAGGCTAGGTGTGGCTGTTGACTCATCCTAGAATTTATAGCTTGCTTGCCTGGCGTAGCTTTGGCCATGGCGATGGTTCTTAGAACCAGAATGAAGAGCTCAACGGCCCAATTTAAGGCTAGGTATGGCTGTTGACTCATCCTAGAATTTATACTTTTCTTGCCTGGCATAATTTTGGCCATGGCGATGGTTCTTAGAACCATAATGTAGAGCTCAATGGCCCAATTTAATGCTAGGTGTGGCTGTTGACTCATCCTAGATTTTATAGTTTTCTTGCCTGGCGTAACTTTGGCCATGGCGAATGGTTGCTTAGAAGCGCGGAGAGCAGCTGAGCTCAATGAGGGGCGCCTATCTTAATGTGCTAGGTGTGGGGCTTCTTGTACTCATCCTTAGTTATTTTAATAAGCTTGCTTGGCCTGGGCGTAGGCTTTGGCTTCATGGCGGATGGTTCTTAGATAACCTATAAAGAGGCTCAAGAAGCGGCGGCCAATTTAAGGGGCATAGGTGTGTCTGTTGACGGATCATCTTAGATTTTATATCTTCTCATGTGTCCTGGGCGTGATAACTTTGCTGCTATGGTCGATGTTCTGTAGTAACCATGAAAGTAGAGACTCAACAGCCTGCAGATTTAAATGCTGAGGTAGTGGCTCTTGAGTCTATACTAGATTTTTGATAGGGTTCTTGCTTGCCTGGGCGTAGCTATTGGCTCTTATGGCGATGGTTCTTAGAACGGCGGTAAAGAGCTCAGGCGGCCGCAATTTAAGGCTAGGTGTGGCTGTTGACTCATACTAGATTTTATAGCTTGCTTGCCTGGCGTAGCTTTGGCCATGGCGATGGTTTTTAGAAACAGAAAGTAGAGCTCAACAGCCCAATTTAATGCTAGGTGTGGCTGTTGAGTCATACTAGATTTTATAGCTTGCTTGCCTGGCGTAGCTTTGGCCATGGCGATGGTTCTTAGAACCAGAAAGAGCTCAACGGCCCAATTTAAGGCTAGGTGTGGCTGTTGACTCATACTAGATTTTATAGCTTGCTTGCCTGGCGTAGCTTTGGCCATGGCGATGGTTCTTAGAACCAGAATGAAGAGCTCAACGGCCCAATTTAAGGCTAGGTGTGGCTGTTGACTCATCCTAGAATTTATACTTTTCTTGCCTGGCATAAGTTTGGCCATGGCGATGGTTCTTAGAACCAGAAAGTAGAGCTCAACAGCCCAATTTAATGCTAGGTGTGGCTGTTGAGTCATACTAGATTTTATAGCTTGCTTGCCTGGCGTAGCTTTGGCCATGGCGATGGTTCTTAGAACCAGAATGAAGAGCTCAACGGCCCAATTTAATGCTAGGTGTGGCTGTTGACTCATACTAGATTTTATAGTTTTCTTGCCTGGCATAACGTTGGCCATGGCGATGGTTCTTAGAACCAGAATGAAGAGCTCAACGGCCCAATTTAAGGCTAGGTGTGGCTGTTGACTCATCCTAGAATTTATAGTTTTCTTGCCTGGCATAACTTTGGCCATGGCGATGGTTCTTAGAACCAAAATGTAGAGCTCAATGGCCCAATTTAATGCTAGGTGTGGCTATTGACTCATCCTAGATTTTATAGTTTTCTTGCCTGGCATAACTTTGGCCATGGCGGTGGTTCTTAGAACCAGAATGCAGAGCTCAATGGCCCAATTTAATGCTAGGTGTGGCTGTTGACTCATACTAAATTTTATAGTTTTCTTGCCTGGCCTAACATTGGCCATGCTGATGGTTCTTAGAACCAGAAAGAGCTCAATGGCCCAATTTAATGCTAGGTGTGGCTGTTGACTCATACTAGATTTTATAGTTTGCTTGCCTGGCGTAGCTTTGGCCATGGCAATAGTTCTTAGAAACAAAATTTAGAGCTCAACGGCCGAATTTAATGCTAGGTGTGGCTGTTGAATTGGTTTTCTAGTCTTTGAACAACAAGTGGACATTTGGTGATGTTGATTTTTTTTTTTCCCTTTCAGAGGAACTCACTGTGTGGCATCATTGAAAACTGAAGACATCAAAGGTAAGTCAGTTTCATTATACACACCTTTAGCCAAGAAGCCTGACTGGTACTGCTGGCAACATTCTGAATGCCCACAATGCATGGAGATGGGGGTGATGCTCCTACATTGGAGGTTGTTCAATCCCTGAGCTTCCAGTCTCTCACACACTGACTGAATGAGGGTGGGAGTCAGCCGCTCCCTGTCTCATTCAGTCCCTGCACACACCCACACCCTGGGAGACTCACACTGGATGACCTCTCTGGGGCTCCACTGGGTGCCCCTTTCAGTCCCTGAGTGAGCAGTGAGGGCAAATTGGCCTGGAGGACTCTAGAGCGCACAGCTACAAGGCTCCTCCAGGACCTGAGTACCCTCCCTACTCCGATTGGGCTGGAAGGGAGTCCTTTTGGATGACCTCCTCCCTCCATTGTACCAGTCAGACTTCTTAGCACCAAAAGTGCACCACACACCATAAAGGAGAAGATTTGTGGCATCAATCAAGACTGAAGACATCAGGGGTAAGTCAGTTTCGTTATTTATACACATACACACCTACCTCGTGTG